>NC_143030.1:21089592-21112092 GCF_057628025.1 Oncorhynchus mykiss
TCAATTAACATGTAAAAAAACGAATACATTAAACAAAAAATGATTTACGTTCAACTTATTACGTCAACAAAAAATAGTTTTCCCTCCTCCGCAAAACATACCGCTCCTTCATAAGTCCACTTCTCTTCAAACAATGAGGTCTATTACAGCCGAGAAGAACTCAAAATCCACTTTTATTTTCTATTTTACTAACCCCTTAAAAACACATCTTATATCCTTACTATATCCCTTATCTGTCTTATTTTTTCTACTCAGATTTTTTTTAGCTTGACCCAAAATAAAATGTACAGCAGTTGAAATGTTCTGTTCTGTTGCTTACTATATTGAAACCCCATAATAAAAAGAGTGTTGTTGAAAATCTCCCGTACAGCTGTAAAACCAAGACTATTTCAAAGAGAGGCTTTATCCTCTCACACTCCTTTAAATAGGGATTTTTTTTCTCTTATATTACATAAAGGACATCCGTCTCCGACATCTGAGTTAATGACAGATACAAAAGCATTAACTGCAATGATACCATGCAACACCCTCCATTTCATATCACCAGTCCCCTGTATAGTGTTCTCCATGCTGGCTTTACCTTGTCATCAACACCCTCCATTACATATCACCAGTCCCCTTTAGTAACGGTGGCCTGTACAGTGCTCTCCATGCTGGCTTTACCTTGTCATCAACACCCTCCATTACATATCACCAGTCCCCTTTAGTAACGGTGGCCTGTACAGTGTTCTCCATGCTGGCTTTACCTTGTCATCAACACCCTCCATTACATATCACCAGTCCTCTGTACAGTGCTCTCCATGCTGGCTTTAACTTGTCATCAACACCATCCATTACATATCACCAGTCCCCTTTAGTAACGGTGGCCTGTACAGTGTTCTCCATGCTGGTTTTACCTTGTCATCAACACCCTCCATTACATATCACCAGTCCCCTGTACAGTGCTCTCCATGCTGGCTTTACCTTGTCATCAAGGCCCAGTTTTACCCTCCATGGAGGGTCTTTTCCATTTTTCAATATATCTTTATTTAAAACATTTACACGCCCCCTATATAACTCCTTCCCATTCACCTCATCCAAACCCACCTCTTCCAACCCCACCACATCCAAACCCACCTCATCCAAACCCACCTCTTCCAACCCTCTCAAATCCAGGACTAAAGCCTTTCTGTCTGTCTCTTGGATATTGGGTGTAATCTTCAGTCTGGGAAATGGGGCGTTTTCATCTTGTGGCCTTTTTGTAGTAACTCTTGAGCATAATCCACTCTTCTGTTGACAGAGCCTTCCTGCAACTTCCCAGCAGTTGTCCGACAATCCTTTCCGACCCCCCCCCCCCCCCCCCAAATGTTCAGCCACCCGTCCTCCATCCATTAAGGTGGGCCCAGCCATGTCCATTAACTTCCTTAGTGTGATGATGTTGCCCTTCATCAGCATCTTGGAGAAATGTGGAACAGCTTCAGTTGTACAATCCAGTCTTGCCCCATTCACCAGAGGTTCCTCCAGCAGCCAATGCACTGACTCAGCCTTAGTGCGTCTGGACACCTTCATTATACTCAAAACCCTAAGAAGGCCTCTGTAAAACGGAGGTACTCCATCCCTAGAAATCTGGCTACTATCACCCAAAAATAAAGCCCTCTTTAAACCTAATCCCCCAACCTGCTGTAATACCAGACCTGCCACCCCTCTCCACACCACATGTTCTGGTCCATAAAGCAACCTTTGAATAAACTGGAACCAGAAAGCAGCAGCCCTACTAGCCAGATGTACAAAACCTTGTCCCCCCTCCTCTTTTGACAAATACAAAACACTTTGTGGATATTTATCCCCCCAAAATCGAAAATAATTGCCTGTATCTTGGCCAGAAAGACAGATGGTGTCTCTAAACATGACAACTGATGCCGTAGTGCAGAGTCAACCACATTGTTAACAATAATAGTGGACCCTTGTATGACATTTTAGATAACAACCAACGCCATCTCCTCATCCTCCCTTCCACCATATCAACCACACTATTAACAATAATAGTACGACCCCTGTATGACATTCTAGATAACAACCAACGCCATCTCCTCATCCTCCCTTCCACCATTTCAACCACCACATTCCAATTTTTGTTCCATTGTCCCCTCATCCCCTAGGTACACTCCAAGATACTTGAAACCTCCCTTACACCATTCCAACCCCCCTGGCAAAGGCATAATAACTCCAGACCCATTTCCCAATCGCAATTTACCTTTGCAGAGGATATTCCCTTAAACTAATGAACTATGAGACTCAAACTATCCACCTCCGCTTGATTTTTCACCAAAATAACTGCATCATCAGAAAATGCTGAGAGACGAATAGGAGGAATATACTCTGGAAGGTACACCCCTTCAATGTGACTAGTAGTGGCTCTATACCGATGGCATACAACCTTCCAGACAGCGAACACCCCTTAATTCCTCTACACACTTTAAAAGGAGCACTCAAGCCACCATTAACTTTCAGTACACTGTCAATGTCACCATATATCACCCTGATCATGGCAATAAAACCAGAACTGAAACCAAAAGCCTCAAAAATGTGTTCGACATTCAACTCAGTCAAATGTATTTTCCTGATCAATTGAAATTAGACCTTCATCCAACCCGATAGCCCTAGCGACGTCCAAAAAATCCAGAATCAGGGAAATGTTATCCCCTATCTGCCTGCCGGGAACACAGTAGGACTGGTCCGTGTGTATGACTTATTCTATCCCCTCCCTCAGCCTGGTGGATAAAGCCTTGGACAGGATCTTATAACCAGTGCACATTAAGGCCACCGGCCTCCAGTTCTTCACCTCCATAGGGTCATCCTTTTTTGGCAGTAAGGTGAGTGTCAGCGATTGGGTGCAGAGTGAAGGCAGAGTCAGGCGCAGGACACAGGTTTAGAGTAATCCAACTGAGTTTACTCAAAGAATAAAGCGAAATTCCAAATAGGAACATACAACACCATTCTAACACAAACACAACCACTAACGACATGAACAATCACGGACAGAACAGAAATGTATGTCAGATGGTTAAATAGGGAATGTAATGAAAGATTGTAAAACAGGTGTGTGTGTAATCAGACAAAACAAAACAAAACAGAAAAATGGATCGGTAGTGACTAGAAAGCCGGTGACATCGACCGCCGAACACCACCCGAACAAGGAGAAGGGCTGACTTTGGAAGTCGTGACAGTGAGGACAGCCCTTCTGCAGCTTAACGGTAGTAACCCTCCGGTCAAACTATCATTAACTACTGCTAGCCAATCCTCTCCCAACATTGCCAAAAACACTTTAAAAAGTAAACAGGAAGCCCATCAATGCCCGGTGCCCTTCCCATTTTCCATGCCTTTTAATGCAGTGTATAGCTCCTGCAAAAACAATGGTTGCTCTAGTTCAACCTGAGCTTCTGCAGCCACCTGTGCGTGCCCACCAAGGAACTGCTGTGTCACTGTTTTATCCTCTTTATACTCACACTTGTAGGGCTCAGCATAGAACTCTACTGCCCTCTTTCTAATTTCCCTAGGGCTAGTGAGCTGTTGTCCAACAGCTGATTTGAGGCAATGAATAATTATTCTTTGTCTATTCTTTTTCTCTAAACCAAAGCAAAATTTGGATGAGGCATCCATTTCAGAGATTCCCTGAATCGTACTTCTCACCAATGTCCCCTGTGCTCTGATACCCAGCAGGTCTGCCAATGTCCCCTGTGTTCTGATACCCAGCAGGTCTGCCAATGTCCCCTGTGTTCTGATACCCAGCAGGTCTGCCAATAGCCCCCTGTACTCTGATACCCAGCAGGTCTGCCAATAACCCCCTGTACTCTGATACCCAGCAGGTCTGCCAATAACCCCCTGTACTCTGATACCCAGCAGGTCTGCCAATGTCCCCTGTGTTCTGATACCCAGCAGGTCTGCCAAGAACCCCTGTGTTCTGATACCCAGCAGGTCTGCCAATAACCCCCTGTACTCTGATAACCAGCAGGTCTGCCAATAACCCCCTGTACTCTGATACCCAGCAGGTCTGCCAATGTCCCCTGTGTTCTGATACCCAGCAGGTCTGCCAATAGCCCCCTGTACTCTGATACCCAGCAGGTCTGCCAATAACCCCCTGTACTCTGATACCCAGCAGGTCTGCCAATGTCCCCTGTGTTCTGATACCCAGCAGGTCTGCCAATGTCCCCTGTGCTCTGATACCCAGCAGGTCTGCCAATGTCCCCTGTGTTCTGATACCCAGCAGGTCTGCCAATAACCCCCTGTACTCTGATACTCAGCAGGTCTGCCAATAACCCCCTGTACTCTGATACCCAGCAGGTCTGCCAATGTCCCCTGTGTTCTGATACCCAGCAGGTCTGCCAATAACCCCTGTGTTCTGATACCCAGCAGGTCTGCCAATAACCCCCTGTACTCTGATACCCAGCAGGTCTGCCAATGTCCCCTGTGTTCTGATACCCAGCAGGTCTGCCAATAACGCCCTGTACTCTGATACCCAGCAGGTCTGCCAATGTCCCCTGTGTTCTGATACCCAGCAGGTCTGCCAATATCCCCTGTGTTCTGATACCCAGCAGGTCTGCCAATAACCCCCTGTACTCTGATACCCAGCAGGTCTGCCAATAACCCCCTGTACTCTGATACCCAGCAGATCTGCCAATGTCCCCTGTGTTCTGATACCCAGAAGGTCTGCCAATAACCCCTGTGTTCTGATACCCAGCAGGTCTGCCAATAACCCCCTGTACTCTGATACCCAGCAGGTCTGCCAATGTCCCCTGTGTTCTGATACCCAGCAGGTCTGCCAATAACGCCCTGTACTCTGATACCCAGCAGGTCTGCCAATGTCCCCTGTGTTCTGATACCCAGCAGGTCTGCCAATAACCCCTGTGTTCTGATACCCAGCAGGTCTGCCAATGTCCCCTGTGTTCTGATACCCAGCAGGTCTGCCAATGTCCCCTGTGTTCTGATACCCAGCAGGTCTGCCAATAACCCCCTGTACTCTGATAACCAGCAGGTCTGCCAATGTCCCCTGTGTTCTGATACCCAGCAGGTCTGCCAATGTCCTCTGTACTCTGATACCCAGCAGGTCTGCCAATGTCCTCTGTACTCTGATACCCAGCAGGTCTGCCAATGTCCCCTGTGTTCTGATACCCAGCAGGTCTGCCAATGTCGCCTGTGCTCTGATACCCAGCAGGTCTGCCAACGCGGCTTGAATGCCTGAATATGGCCTCAATCTCCTGTGGTCTCAACTAACGTCAGGAGTTCCACTATTTCATACTCTAGAGCGCTCATTGATCTGGTGATGTCTCTGGTGACATTCATTGTGTATTGATTACAGAATTGTTGAATCTGGAGTTTCCCTATATCCCACCACTGTTGAAGAGCTACAAAACTGTCATTTCAGACCTCCACCTCTCCCAGAAAAAACGAAAACATTTCCTGAAGTGAGCGTTAGTCAATAAAGTCATATTAAAATGCCAGCATGCGCTTTAGGGTTTTACAGCGTTAATGTACACCACCTCTGTTACTAAACAATGATCAGAACACTGGAGTTTTACAGTGTTAATGTCCACCACCTCTGTTACTAAACAATGATCAGAACACTGGAGTTTTACAGTGTTAATGTCCACCACCTCTGTTACTAAACAATGATCAGAACAATGGAGTTTTACAGTGTTAATGTACACCACCTCTGTTACTAAACAATGATCAGAACACTGGAGTTTTACAGTGTTAATGTCCACCACCTCTGTTACTAAACAATGATCAGAACACTGGAGTTTTACAGTGTTAATGTCCACCACCTCTGTTACTAAACAATGATCAGAACAATGGAGTTTTACAGTGTTAATGTCCACCACCTCTGTTACTAAACAATGATCAGAACACTGGGGTTTTACAGTGTTAATGTCCACCACCTCTGTTACTAAACAATGATCAGAACACTGGAGTTTTACAGCGTTAATGTACACCACCTCTGTTACTAAACAATGATCAGAACAATGGAGTTTTACAGTGTTAATGTACACCACCTCTGTTACTAAACAATGATCAGAACACTGGGGTTTTACAGTGTTAATGTCCACCACCTCTGTTACTAAACAATGATCAGAACACTGGAGTTTTACAGCGTTAATGTACACCACCTCTGTTACTAAACAATGATCAGAACAATGGAGTTTTACAGTGTTAATGTACACCACCTCTGTTACTAAACAATGATCAGAACACTGGGGTTTTACAGTGTTAATGTCCACCACCTCTGTTACTAAACAATGATCAGAACACTGGGGTTTTACAGTGTTAATGTCCACCACCTCTGTTACTAAACAATGATCAGAACACTGGAGTTTTACAGTGTTAATGTCCACCACCTCTGTTACTAAACAATGATCAGAACACTGGGGTTTCACAGTGTTAATGTCCACCACCTCTGTTACTAAACAATGATCAGAACACTGGAGTTTTACAGTGTTAATGTCCACCACCTCTGTTACTAAACAATGATCAGAACACTGGAGTTTTACAGTGTTAATGTCCACCACCTCTGTTACTAAACAATGATCAGAACACTGGAGTTTTACAGTGTTAATGTCCACCACCTCTGTTACTAAACAATGATCAGAACACTGGAGTTTTACAGTGTTAATGACCACCACCTCTGTTACTAAACAATGATCAGAACACTGGGGTTTCACAGTGTTAATGTCCACCACCTCTGTTACTAAACAATGATCAGAACACTGGAGTTTTACAATGTTAATGTCCACCACCTCTGTTACTAAACAATGATCAGAACACTGGAGTTTTACAGTGTTAATGTCCACCACCTCTGTTACTAAACAATGATCAGAACACTGGGGTTTCACAGTGTTAATGTCCACCACCTCTGTTACTAAACAATGATCAGAACACTGGAGTTTTACAGTGTTAATGTCCACCACCTCTGTTACTAAACAATGATCAGAACACTGGGGTTTTACAGTGTTAATGTCCACCACCTCTGTTACTAAACAATGATCAGAACACTGGAGTTTTACAGTGTTAATGTACACCACCTCTGTTACTAAACAATGATCAGAACACTGGAGTTTTACAGTGTTAATGTCCACCACCTCTGTTACTAAACAATGATCAGAACACTGGAGTTTTACAGCGTTAATGTACACCACCTCTGTTACTAAACAATGATCAGAACACTGGAGTTTTACAGCGTTAATGTACACCACCTCTGTTACTAAACAATGATCAGAACACTGGGGTTTTACAGTGTTAATGTCCACCACCTCTGTTACTAAACAATGATCAGAACACTGGGGTTTTACAGTGTTAATGTCCACCACCTCTGTTACTAAACAATGATCAGAACACTGGAGTTTTACAGTGTTAATATCCACCACCTCTGTTACTAAACAATGATCAGAACACTGGAGTTTTACAGTGTTAATGTCCACCACCTCTGTTACTAAACAATGATCAGAACACTGGAGTTTTACAGTGTTAATGTCCACCACCTCTGTTACTAAACAATGATCAGAACACTGGAGTTTTACAGTGTTAATGTCCACCACCTCTGTTACTAAACAATGATCAGAACACTGGGGTTTCACAGTGTTAATGTCCACCACCTCTGTTACTAAACAATGATCAGAACACTGGGGTTTCACAGTGTTAATGTCCACCACCTCTGTTACTAAACAATGATCAGAACACTGGAGTTTTACAGTGTTAATGTCCACCACCTCTGTTACTAAACAATGATCAGAACACTGGGGTTTCACAGTGTTAATGTCCACCACCTCTGTTACTAAACAATGATCAGAACACTGGAGTTTTACAGCGTTAATGTCCACCACCTCTGTTACTAAACAATGATCAGAACAATGGAGTTTTACAGTGTTAATGTCCACCACCTCTGTTACTAAACAATGATCAGAACACTGGAGTTTTACAGTGTTAATGTCCACCACCTCTGTTACTAAACAATGATCAGAACACTGGAGTTTTACAGTGTTAATGACCACCACCTCTGTTACTAAACAATGATCAGAACACTGGGGTTTTACAGTGTTAATGTCCACCACCTCTGTTACTAAACAATGATCAGAACACTGGGGTTTCACAGTGTTAATGTCCACCACCTCTGTTACTAAACAATGATCAGAACACTGGGGTTTTACAGTGTTAATGTACACCACCTCTGTTACTAAACAATGATCAGAACACTGGGGTTTTACAGTGTTAATGTCCACCACCTCTGTTACTAAACAATGATCAGAACACTGGGGTTTTACAGTGTTAATGTCCACCACCTCTGTTACTAAACAATGATCAGAACACTGGGGTTTTACAGTGTTAACGTCCACCACCTCTGTTACTAAACAATGATCAGAACACTGGGGTTTTACAGTGTTAATGTCCACCACCTCTGTTACTAAACAATGATCAGAACACTGGGGTTTCACAGTGTTAATGTACACCACCTCTGTTACTAAACAATGATCAGAAAATCCCACTGGGGTTTTACACTTGATTGACAGACCTCAGATTGATGCTCAAAACAATAAAACCTATCTAACCTGGCCAGAGAGATGGTGTCCTCTCTCACATTAGCCCATGTGTACTGTCTCGTGCCTCCAATTTGACTCTGCCAACTATCACATAGTTCATGTGTTACAATAAAGCATTTTTAAAAAGTCCTTGAGGCTATATGAGGTTCCTTGTGATTTCTATCCAAATCACTGACTTTACAGTTAAAATCCCCAGCAAGAAATACATAATCCTCAGTATTACATTTCTCAATAGTATTTGATAATCTCTCTAAAAAACATACCTTCTCAACTGCCACTACTGGGGCAAATACATTTATTAAACACATAGTGATGTTTTCATATCTCTTTGTAATGTTTAATAACCTCCCCTCAACTACCTCTTCAACTTCACATGACAAAGGCAAAAAATCTTCTTGAAGATGAGTTTTTATGATTACACACCACTGGCCCCCCCCCCCCCCGCCCCCCTACACTCCTGTTGCCACATAACTTCATTATCCATATTACAACCCATCTCTACAACCTGTTAATCCTCACTATCATCCCCAGTAGAAAACTCCTCCATCTCTACAACCTGTTAATCCTCACTATCATCCCCAGTTGAAAACTACATCTCCATAACTGTCACGCCCTGGTCTTAGTATTTTGTGTTTTCTTTATTAATTTGGTCAGGCCAGGGTGTGACATGGGTTTTGTATGTGGTATGTTTTGTCTTGGGGTTTTGTTAGGTATTGGGTCTGTGGCTTAGTAGGGGTATCTAGTATAGTCTATGGCTGTCTGGAGTGGTTCTCAATCAGAGGCAGGTGTTTATCGTTGTCTCTGATTGGGAACCATATTTAGGCAGCCATATTCTTTGAGTGTTTCGTGGGTGATTGTTCCTGTCTCTGTGTTTGTTTGCACCATTTAGGCTGTGTCGGTTTTCACGTTACGTTTTTGTATTGTTCGTGTTTATTCGTTATTAAACATGTATCAAGAATACCACGCTGCATTTTGGTCCGACTCTCCTTCACCACAAGAAAACCGTTACAATAACCTGTTAATCCTCGCTATCATCCCCACAAAACTCCTCCATCTCTACAACCTGTTAATCCTCACTATCATCCCCAGAAAACTCCTCCATCTCTACAACCTGTTAATCCTCACTATCATCCCCAGAAAACTCCTCCATCTCTATAACCTGTTAATCCTCACTATCATCCCCAGAAAACTCCTCCATCTCTACAACCTGTTAATCCTCACTATCATCCCCAGAAAACTCCTCCATCTCTATAACCTGTTAATCCTCACTATCATCCCCAGAAAACTCCTCCATCTCTATAACCTGTTAATCCTCACTATCATCCCCAGAAAACTCCTCCATCTCTATAACCTGTTAATCTTCACTATCATCCCCAGAAAACTTCATCTCTACAACCTGTTAATCCTCACTATCATCCCCAGAAAACTCCATCTCTACAACCTGTTAATCCTCACTATCATCCCCAGAAAACTCCATCTCTACAACCTGTTAATCCTCACTATCATCCCCAGAAAACTCCTCCATCTCTATAACCTGTTAATCCTCACTATCATCCCCAGTAGAAAACTCCATCTCTACAACCTGTAAATCCTCACCGGATTTTTCAATCTCTACCTTCCTCTTAGAAATAGAACATTCACCAACCCTTAAATTATTCATCTTAATCCTCTGTACTTTGAAAACAGCTGCTTCATTTTCCATTGTTTCACTCTCCTCTTGAAATCCCCTTTCATTCTCCAGCACCCCCTCAGCGACCTCAATCGCAGTCACACCTACTACCCTCCCCGCCCTCTTTTCCCTGCTCTGCCACAACTTCCCCCATAGCCACATTGCTCTCCTTTCCTCTTTCTCCAACCAAATCTGCCCACCTTCTCCCTTCTCCTGAACCCGTAGCCTGTTCATCCCTTCTCAGTGGTACTTTATCTGCACCAGCGCTAGAACTGCTACCGGGCTCTGAGCTCGTTCTCTGGACAATTACGCACCAAATGCCCCTCTCTTCCACACCCAAAGCATTTCTTTGATTCAGTAGAAGCGTAGAACACATAATCAAACTCATCGATCTTGAAACTGAACGCTAAATTCAGTTGGTCAGTGTCCTTCTTTAAAATCGTGCGCACCTGTTTCAGCAAAGGCAATTTGCATCCAAAAATAGCCTTTTTTTTATTGTAGAAACAAGTTGTCCATGACGAGACAACTCTCTCTCCAACACTTCTTCTCTAACAAAAGGGGCACGTTAGAAAAGTACAACTTTCTTCGCCGGATTCATAAGAGGAAATACCAACGTCTGTGTCTTTTCAATAGAATCTAAGAATATTACTACAGCGCTACTCATCCTTGAGGCTGATTTTATGCTATCATACCCAATTATAGCTCCCATTGCTAAACTACATTCTTCCACCTGTCGCAGCGGGAATCTTCACTCCATGCCACCAACTAAGTTTTTCAAACTCTAAACCTCCACGAGTAGCCATTACAACCAGCTGCTCCCGCTGATTGCGGGAGAGAGAAACAACCTTAAATATCCCACCATCCCTATACCATCCCAGTTTAGTCATAGTGAGACATCATAACCTTAAAACAACTCAACTAATCAACTCAACTAATCAATATATATGTATATTTATACACACCTAAAAAGAAAGAAAGTCTGACAGACAGGAGAAACAGAATGAAACAGGAGAAAGAGGGAGAGAGAGAGAAAAAGAGAGAGAGTGACAGAGGGAGGAATACAAACCGACAGAGACTCACAGAGACTCAGACTCAAAACAGGCAGAATGTACCGAGACAGATAGACAGAGACAAGGAATCAAGGGATATGAGATGGAGAGACGGACTCACAGAGGAAGACAAGGGTTATGATTCTAATGTTTCTAGACACACTTACGTGTGTGTGTGTGTGTGTGTGTGTGTGTGTGTGTGTGTGTGTGTGTGTGTGTGTGTGTGTGTGTGTGTGTGTGTGTGTGTGTGTGTGTGTGTGTGTGTGTGTACACATCCAGTGTTATCTTGAGTTATAGGACCCTAAGTCCCTAAGTCTTGATTTAACACTGCAATATTGTGGGAAAATGTCACGGCTTAGATGGCAAACCTACTGGGACATAATGTGCAGTCAACACGAAAGGCAAAGCTATATTTATCCCGGCAAACACTTTTCATATATTCATTTCTAACGGATGTTGAGATCGTCATAGGAGACAATGGATGACTGTTTTTAGAAAAGCATGACATTTCATATAAGTCATGTAAAGACAGAGGGCATGGCTGAAATGCCAATCTATTCCCTAGTGCACTACTTTTGACCAGAGCCCTTGTACACCATAAAACAGGGTTCCCTTTCGGATGTTTTTTGGTTGTCCATGGTGTGTTTCGTATCAAATAATATTCTCAGGCAGTGTTTGACCAAATAAATCGAATCAAATTCAAATCAAAATGTATTAGTCCTGGTAAAAGGTCAGTTAGGATCACCACTTCATTTTAAGAATGTGAAATGTCAGAATAATAGTAGAGAGAATGATTTATTTCAGCTTTAATTTCTTTCATCACATTCCCAGTGGGTTAGAAGTTTACATACACTCAATTAGTATTTAGTAGCATTGCCTTTAAATTGTTTAACTTGGGTCAAACGTGTCGGGTAGCCTTCCACAAGCTTCCCACAATAAGTTGGGGGAATTTTGGCCCATTCCTCCAGACAGAGCCAGCGTAACTGAGTCAGGTTTGTAGGCCTCCTGGCTCGCAGAGCTTCTTTTTCAGTTCTGCCCACAAATATTCTACAGGATTGAGGTCAGGGCTTTGTGATGGCCACTCCAATATCTTGACTTTGTTGACCTTAAGCCATTTTGCCACAACTTTGGAAGTATGCTTGGGGTCATTGTCCATTTGGAAGACTTCCTGACTGATGTCTTGAGATGTTGCTTCAATATATCCACGTAATTTTCCATCCATATAATGCCATCTATTTTGTGAAGTGCACCAGTCTTATGCAGCAAGGCATCCCCACAACATGATGCTGCCAACCCGTGCTTCACGGTTAGGATGGTGTTCTTTGGCTTGCAAGCCTCCCCCTTTTTCCTCCAAACATGAAGATGCCAAACAGTTCTATTTTTGTTTCATCAGACCAGAGGAAATTTCTCCAAAAAGTACGATCTTTGTCCTCATGTGCAGTTGTAAACCGTAGTCTGGCTTTTTTAATGGAGGTTTTGCAGCAGTGGCTTCCTCCTTGCTGAGCGGCCTTTCAGGTTATGTCGATATAGGACTCGTTTTACTGTGGATATAGATACTTTTGTACCTGTTTCCTCCAGCATCTTCACAAGGTCCTTTCCTGTTGTTCTGGGATTGATTTGCACTTTTCACACCAAAGTACGTCCATTTCTAGGAGACAGAATGCGTCTCCTTCCTGAGCGGTATGACGGCTGTGTGGTCCCATGGTGTTTATACTGGCGTACTATTGTTTGTACAGATGAACGTGGTACCTTCAGGATTTTGGAAATTGCTCCCAAGGATGAACCAGACTTGTGGAGGTCTGCAATTTATTTTCTGAGGTCTTGGCTGATTTATTTAGATTTTCCCATGATGTCAAGCAAAGAGGCACTGAGTTTGAAGGTAGGCCTTGAAATACATCCACAGGTACACCTCCAATTGACTCAAATTATGTAAATTAGCCCATCAGAAGCTTCTAAAGCCATGACATCCTTGTCTGGAATTCTCCAAGCTGTTTAAAGGCACAGTCAACTTAGTGTATCTAAACTTCTGACCCACTGGAATTGTGATACAGTGAATTATAAGTGAAATGATCTGTTTGTAAACAATTGTTGGAAAAATCACTTCTGTCATACACAAAGTAGATGTCCTAACCGACTGGCCAAAACTATAGTGTGTTAACAACAAATTTGTGGAGTGGTTGAAAAACGAGTTAAATGACTCCAACCTAAGTGTATGTAAACTTCCCACTTCAACTGTATTTGTCACGTGTGCCGAAGACAGTGAAATGCTTACTTACAAGCCCATGACCAACAATGCACGTTCAGCATGTGTCTAACTAAATGTTCTCCCTCCATTGGGGTAACTGAAGCAGTGAAGGGTGTGCGTTCATTGAGCATCATAGCTACTCTGACAGAAAGCTCCCAACTGAGATCCACATGGATCTGACACCCACTCACATGCCATACAATACACACACGTGTTACAGACACATTCAATACAAACACGCACGCATATGCACACACAGACACACATGCACGTGCACACCACACAACCGCACACACACACACACACACACACACACACACACCCGCACACACACACACACACACACACACACACACACACACATACACAACCGCACACACACACACACACACACACACACACACACACACACACACACACACACACACACACACACACACACACACACACACACACGCACACACACACACCATGTGTCAGGCAGCAGCTGTAATCCCAGTCATATTCTTACGCCATGTTAATTAGACTAAAGTGTTGTGTGGAGTTAAATGTTCCCATGTGGACTACTTATTTAGATTTTTAAGACGTCGTCCGTATAAAAAAAAAAACGTTTTTTCCTTCAGCAAACCTCAACTTCCTGTTCTAAAGGACCAGGGATTTTTACAGTAAAAACACTTTAAAGACCCAAAACGCAATTTGAAATACAATATAATGTCAGTCTGCAGCCAGTAGACTAAATATCACAGAGTGGGCCTATGGTTTTTGTGGTGCATGTTGCCAGGCTCATAACTTCCACCGCGACTCTGCCACTGTTGCCACCAAGGCCCTAACCTGCACCTTAACCTCTATACCAGTGGTCTCCACATGACCTGCTCACCTCACAACAGAACCACACCATCGCATAGTTCATAGATGGGAGGTGTGTGCGTGCGTGCGTGCGTGTGTGTGTGTGTGTGTGTGTGTGTGTGCGTGTGTGTGTGTGGCTTCACTTTAAGGCTTTTAGGACCCTGGTATATAGAAACAGAAATGTGGCAACTCCCAGCTTGTGAAAGCCTGCAGTGGCATGGTCGGGTGGCTGGGTGGCACGGTCGGGTGGCTGGGTGGCACGGTCGGGTGGCACGGTCGGGGGGCTGGGGCACCAGAGGAACTGAAATGGCTTCTGACTACTGGCACCTAAATATGACTTTGTTTGCCCTCAAATGAATCCAAGATGGCTGACCTAAATATGACCAGCCTTAAAGCATTCTTAAGTAACAATGGTATTGTGGCCTGTGTTCGAGATTGAAGTTGTCCTTAAACACAGATTTAGGATCAGATTACCCCACGCCCTTTACCTTAACCATAAAGACGAAGTCTGAATATCTGACGCTGGACCAGTGGATAAGGGTGACTTGTACCTTCTCTATGGGGCTGTTGATCATTAAAGCAGAAGACCATCGTGGTTTAACCCTAGTTAATACTGGAGGCGAGCTGGGATATTAACTTTCCTTTTCTGTAGGGGGCTTAACCCCCTCCTCCCCCCTCCTTTCTCTCCTCCCCCTCCCCCACCCCCTGACCTCTCTCTCTCTGTCAGTTAACTTCTAGGTGAGAGTCCCTAATGTCAAACACTGTCTGTGAAAACACAGCTCGGAGATAAGCAGTGATGAACTCTGGTGTGGCAAATGTGGTTTCAATGTTGATTCGACATTGGTTCAACATTACAGATAACCAGGTGACCATTAACTAACAGATAAGCGTGCGCAAGTGGACAAACGTTGATCTAACATTACATAACCCACAGGGCTTAACATTATCCTAACTTTTCCCTTGACACAACCAGATACCAATCAACCGTTGCTCTCCAAATGGAAAAGCTTTTAAAAAATCCTGAGACACAGTCACATCAGAAAGGTGTCAAATGGAAAGGATAAGGAACGCGTGAGTGAGCCGCTGAAAGAGAGAAAGAGTGAGACTTAATGATGGCAATGTGATAACTCCTAAAACGAGGGGAAAATTTAAATCAGCTCCGCCATCACATTTAAGTCTGCGGGAGAGAGAAACGGTTTTCTGCTGCGGCAGCATTCACTCACTTATTAGGTGAGGAGAGATGGATGGAGAGAGAGAGTGAGTCGATGGAGGGGAGAGAGTGATGAGAGCATGAACACAAAAGGGCTACAAATAAATAAAGACGAGAGAGAGACAGAGAGAGAGAGCTGAAAGAGGTAGAACTAACAGCATTAACAGAAAAAGCAAAGAGAAAGAAAGAAGAAAGAGCCCATAGAGCCTAGAGGTTCAAACCAAAGTCATTTGAACAGCTATTGTGAATATATTTTTTGCCTCTCCTGTTGCTCTTTGGGGAGACAGCAACATTTTTAAGGCATATTTTATTATGGGTGGTGGGTTAGGGTTTTTCCCAGGAAACAACACTATTGACTGGTAGCCTGCTGACAGCTGGTCCTCTCTACAGCTACTGAAAATAAGAAATACTACTTGAAATGATGGTCTGTATGTGTGTGTGTGTTGGGGAGGGAGGGGGGGGGGGGGGGGGGATGCACACACAGTACCAGTCAAAAGTTTGGACAAACCTAATTTCAAGGTTTTTCTTTATATTTGCTATTTTCTAATAATAGTGAAGACATCAAAACACATACGGTATCATGTAGTAACCAAAAAAGTGTTAAACAAATCAAAATATATTTTATATTTGAGATTCTTCAAAGTAGCCACCCGTTGCCTTGATGACAGCTGTGCACACAGCAGAGGGGTGTATGATAATAGTATGTATGATAATCACATCACAAACTGCAACCACTACAGTACAGAAGAACATAACACATGCAACATTTAAACACAGTTTGACTGAGATTCAATGCAGTGCCACTGGCTCTGTCCAGTAGGGAAACCTATTTCTGATATAGTGCACTGTATCGGGAATAGGGTGCCATTTCAGATTCATTATTTAGAGAGAGTTTTAGAGTGTGATTCACTGCAGTGCCTCAGGCCCATTCAGGCCCATGTGGAGAGAGAGTTAAGGTCCTCCAAACCAAAAAAGATTCTGGGCCTAGTTGGTCAGAAAAAATGAAAAACTCTGGGTCCTGGTTGGTCAGAAAAAATGAAAAACTATGGGTCCTGGTTGGTCAGGAAAAGGGAAAAACTCTGCGTCCTGGTTGGTCAGGAAAAGGGAAAACTCTGGGTCCTGGTTGGTCAGGAAAAGGGAAACACTCTGGGTCCTGGTTGGTCAGGAAAAATAAACAACTCTGGTTCCTGTTTGGTCAGGAAAAGGGAAAAACTATGGGTCCTGGTTGGTCAGGAAAAACTCTGGGTCCTGGTTAGTCAGGAAAAACTCTGGGTCCTGGTTGGTCAACAATACATGTTGATGAATAACTTAACATTTAGGGAAATTGGATGTACTGAAAGTCAGTGTCATACCAATCCTAGTTTCATGTGTGCCGTGAAGTGAACATGAGTGTGTGTGTGAGGGAGTTATTAAGAACATACTCTTGATGACCAAAAGTATGTGGACACCTGCTCGTCAAACATCTCATTCTAAAATCATGGGCATTAATATGGAGTTGGTCCCTACGTTGGCTGCTATAACAGCCTTCACTCTTCTGGGAAGGATTTCCACTAGATGTTGGAACATTTTTGCAGGGATTTGCTTCCATTCAGCCACAAGATCATTAGTGAGGTACAGATGTTGGGCGATTAGGCCTGGCTCGCAGTCGGCATTCCAATTCGTCACAAAGGTGTTCAATGGGGTTGAGGTCAGGGCTCGGAGCAGGCCAGTCAAGTTATTCCACACCCCGTCACCTCCACACATCATGCTGAAACAGGAAAGGGCCCAAACTGTTGCCACAAAGTTGGAAGCACAGAATCGTCTAGAATGTTATTGTATGCTGTAACGTTAAGATTTCCCTTCACTTTGGCCTAGCCCAAACCATGAAAAACAGCTCCAGACCATTAGTCCTTCACCACCAAAACTTACAGTTGGTGCTATGCATTGGGGCAGGTAGCGTTATCCTGGCATCTGCCAAACCCAGATTCACCCGTCGGACTGCCAAATGGTGAATTCATCACTCCAGAGAATGCGTTTTCACAGCTCCAGAGTCCAATGGGGCGAGCTTTACACCACTCAAATCAATGCTTGGCATTGCAAATGGTAATCTTAAGCTTGGGTGCTGCTGCTCGGCCATGGAAACCCATTTCATGAAGCTTCCAACTAACAGTTCTTGTGCTGACGTTGCTTCCAGAGGCAGTTTGGAAGTCAGTAGGGAGTGTTTCAACTGAGGACAGACCATTTTTACTTGCTACCCGCTTCAGCACTTAGCGTTCCCATAGTGTGAGCTTGTGTGACCTACCACTTCACGGCTGAGCCATTGTTGCTCCTAAACGACATTTCCACTTCACAATAACAACACTTACAGTTGACCGGGGCAGCTCTAGCAGGGCAGAAATTTGACAAACTTACTTGTTGGAAAGGTGGCAACCTATGACGGTGCCACGTTGAAAGTCACTGAGCTATTTAGTGCGGCCATTTTACTGCCAATGTTTGTCTATGGAGATTGCATGGCTGTGTGCTCGATGTTATACACCTGTCAGCAACGGGTGTGGCTGAAATTTGAAGGGTTGTCCACATACTTTTGTATACATAGTGTATGATAGGAAGACCTGATAAAAATATATCTGTGTGTCAGTGTTTAGGCGTGTGAGATAAACAGGCAGAAAATGTACCTCTTTTTTGTAACACACACACACATCCTCCACCCCTCACTAGCCACCCTCCCCCCGTTCTCGTGGGTGCCGGAGTGAGAAATTACATTTTTCTGATGAGAAACTTTTTCCTTCCTTCCTTAGCCTCCTCCTCCTCCTCCTCCTCTCTATTCTTTAATTTATTCACTTATTTATCAACTATTAATTTATTCAGTGGGAGAAATGAGCAGTTGTGCGGTCATGTGTTCTCACTGCTGTCAACATACACATAAAGATGAGGATCGGAGAGGGACAAGTTAGCAAAACATACACACACACCACACACACACACACACACACACACACACACACACACACACACACACACACACACACAAACGAGTATACAAACAATGCCACACGCGCACAGGCATTCACACACACACACACACCACACACACAAACGAGTATACAAACAAGGCCACACACGCACAAGCATTCACACACACACACACATGTACACAATATGTCTGCGTGCTTGTGTGTGTGTGTGTCGCAGTATCCATCAAATAGGGATGACAACATGACTACCCCTGAATATTCAACAACAATCCCCATGGCTCAAAACTGATGCAATGTAAGAAATCTGTGTCATATCCTTATTCAGAGTTATACATCTTTACTGTCAAACACACACACACACACACACACACACACACACACACACACACACACACACACACACACAGGGGACCATAAAGATTAGCATTCATATCCAGCTAGAGCTGCCCCGGTCAACTGTAAGTGCTGTTATTGCTCAAGGTCCTAAACGATATCATAACCGCCATCGATAAAAGACAGTACTGTGCAGCCGTCTTCATCGACCTGGCCAAGACTTTCGACTCTGTCAATCACGGCATTCTTATCGGCAGACTCAACAGCCTTGGCTTCACAAATGACTGCCTCGCCTGGTTCACCAACTACTTCTCTGATAGAGTTCAGTGTATCAAATCGGAGGGCCTGTTTTCCAGACCTCTGGCAGTCTCTATGGGTGTGCTACAGGGTTCAATTCTCGGGCTGACTCTTTTCTCTGTATACATTAATGATGTCACTCTTGCTGCTGGTGATTCTCTGATCCACCTCTACGCAGACGACACCATTCTGTATACCTCTGGCCATTCTTTGGACACTGTGCTAACAAACCTCCAAACGAGCTTCAACGCCATACAACACTCCTTCTGTGGCCTCCAACTGCTTTTAAATGCTAGTAAAACTAAGTGCATGTTCTTCAACCGATTGCTGCCTGCACCTGCCCGCCTGACTAGCATCACTACACTGGGCGGTTCTGACTTAGAATATGTAGACAACTACAAATACCTAGGTGTCTGGTTAGACTGTAAACTCTCCTTCCAGACTCACATGAAGCATCTCCAATCCAAAATTAAATCTAGAATCGGCTTCCTATTTTGCAACAAAGCCTCCTGCTGCCAAACATACCCTCGTAAAACTGGCTATCCTACCAATCCTTGACTTCGGTGATGTCATTTACAAAATAGCCCCAACACTCTACTCAGCAAACTGGATGTTGTCTATCACAGTGCCATCTGTTTTGTCACCAAAGCCCCATATACTACCCACCACTGCGACCTGTATATTCTCATTGGCTGGCCCTCACTACATAAGTCTTTGCTAGGTAAAGCCCCGCCTCATCTCAGGTCACTGGTCACCATAGCAACACCCACCCGTAGCACGCGCTCCAGTAGGGGTATATTTCACTGGTCATCCCCAAACCCAACACTTCCTTTGGCCGCCTTTCCTTCCAGTTCTCTGCTGCCAATGACTGAAACTAATTGCAAAAATCTCTGAAGCTGGAGTCTTTATATCTCCCTCTCTAACTTAAAGCATCAGCTGTCAGAGCAGCTTACAGGTACGATCACTGTACCTGTACACAGCCCATCTGTAAATAGCCCAACCAACTACCTCGTCCCCATATTATTACTTACCTTCTTGCTATTATGCACCCCAGTATCTCTACTTGCACATCATCATTTGCACATCTATCACTCCGGCGTTAAGGCTAAATTGTAATTATTTCGGCTCAATGGCCTATTTATTGCCTTTCCTCCCTACTCTTTTACATTTGCACACACTGTACATGTATTTTTCTGTTTTTCTTTTCTTTTGTGTTATTGACTGTACGTTTGTTTATGTGTAACTGTGTTGTTTTTGTCGGACTGCTTTGCTTTATCTTGGCCAGGTCGCAGTTGTAAATGAGAACTTGTTCTCAACTGGCCTACCTGGTTAAATAAAGGTTAAATAAAAATTAAAAATAAGTAAATAATATCTAGTATTCCAAGTTTATAACTTCATGTTTGTATAACAGTTATAAAGTTAAGTATTAGTTGGACCCAAGTCTAGTACCTCAGTCATTAAGTTGACAGTTCTAGCGATCTATCCCAACCACACACAACAGCTCCATGCACTAGACCAGATCCCCCAGTAGCCCAGTCTTTATGACCACCAACACACATCACCTGCTGGGTGTTATTGTGATGTATGTATATATATCCTTTTCACGCTGCACAAAAATTGCCCTTAGGTGACAATACAGATCTATTGAATTGAATTGAGTTCATACCCCATTCCCCAGACACATGCTGACGCATTGCTCCCTCACCTACGCCTGTCTCCCAACCATCCAGCCAACCAGCTTGCCAGCCAGCTTGCCAGCCAGCTTGCCAGCCAGCCAGCCAGCCAGCCAGCAGACCAGCAAGCCAGCCAACCAGTCAGCCAGCGAGCCAACCAACCAGCCAGCCAGCTAGCCAGCCAGCCAGCCAGCCAGCCAACCGCAAACCAGCCAACCAGCCAGGAAACCATCCAACTAGTCAGTCGGCCAGCCAACCAGACAGCCAGCCAGCCAGCCAGCCACAAACCAGCCAACCAGCCAGGAAACCATCCAACTAGTCAGTCAGCCAGCCAGCCAGCCAGCCAACCAGCAAACCAGCCATTCAGTTGAGTCAGTTGTGCACCAGAGTGGGCGGCCCTAAACCAACAGACAGACGGCCTGATGGTTATCCCCCGTCACCTCGCCACACGTCCAGGCCTGTGCCGCCCCGTTAGCCAGCTAACTGGCACGTGTGGGCGGGCAGCGAGCATACCAGCCAGGCGGGGCTGGTGATTGGCAGCTGATGGAGCACCACGGGGGGCGACAGAGGAGTGTGTATGTAGGAATGCAGTTAGTTACAGTGGTGTTAGTCTCATTGACTGAGGGTGCGAGGGTGGACAGGCCCTATGTTCAACATGTTGTTTCTGTTTAGCCTGGACAGAGGGGACCACCATTACCAGTCAGTCTATAGGCCTTCAACCTCCACACCTACACTACATCCACCCCATTGATAGACACAGTGGCTACTATTAGCCTATGGTCAAATCTCTCTACCCCCCTCTGCCTCCTACCCACATTACTACTACTAATAACAGTCTAAACTCTCTCCTCACCTACTCCTCCTCCACTACTGATTGAAACAAAATCATTGTTAGCCTATCAGCCACTCACTACCACAAGTGAAGCCCCGACCAGCCTCCCAGACAGTCCATCCTGTCCTGTAACTGACGGCTCGGTCTACATGAGCTACAGTGGATCACAGGGGTTTGGGTGACTGTTCCAGTCACTTATTGATTGCTCGGTCGGACTGTTAGACGCTCAACGCTACTAATGAAATGAAGGGGCCCAGGGGCACTGCATGGAGACGCTGAGGAATTCTCAAGTTTCACACACATTCAGACGGTGTGTGTGTGTGTCCATCCGTATGTATGTGCGTCAGTGCGTGTGTGATCCAGCCACAACCACCTGCTTTTGTCCAGGCCATCCATCAGGCCAGTGATCGATGGGTTGAGACGCAGGTCCAACGCTGGACTTTTCCTTTCCTAGCCAGAGAGAGAGAGGCCCACAGGGAAGGGCTATCACAGTGACCAGGGATCAGAGAGAGGTTGTGCGGGATCAGATCTACAGGGACCACTGAGAGGCTGTGGCTGTGTGGGGTCTGGATCTCTGGGAACGGTCAATGCTAGACTGCTGGATGGAGGTGACCATGAGCTAGGAAGGTTCAGGTTTTATCAATACCTACATGCCCACATATCAGCCACTGAAATTCATGACCATTAAACGCATCATAAATAACTTCAATCCCCTTAAAACTAACCCTAGCCTTAACATTAACCCTGATGATGATGATGACTTGCATTTATACAAAGCCTTTTTCTCAAACTCAATGCTCTTAACTGTACTGTAGGAACCCCTCA
>NC_143030.1:21117092-21224592 GCF_057628025.1 Oncorhynchus mykiss
ATTATTATTATATCATAACTATATACAATTAAATTCACAACTTGATTTAAAACCTGTTTAAACCTTTATTCTAGTCTTGTCGAATTTGTACTTTTCTGTCCTTACATTTGCGGCAGTGTAAGTTGTCCTTATATCATGTATTAATTATTAATCCGTTAAATTAGACACTGAAATTGAAACCTGTAAGAATCCTGGATCTAGCTATTGGACAATTTTGTATAAAGATCTCAGAATTGCAGGTTAACTACGTAACATTTCTTATGTTACAGGGTGAAAACAGTTTTCAACAGATTTCATGGGCACACAAATCCAAAATGATGTATGTGATTGCAAAATCGAATGCTTCATAACTGAAAGAGATACTTGAAACCTAAATCGACACTGTCATTAATGTGGTTCTTCAATCAATTATGCCTAATAATACTTGTTGGACAGGTATTTGGTGTCCAGCTAATTAGTGACTCGTGATATTTTCACACATCGTCTTATGATCCAGGAAGGAATTCTGTGACAAACAGCTGTTGTTATAGCTCATTAGATGCAACAACATCCCAAGTGCTGGGAGCAACATCAAGAATATGTTGGTGTCTCATTCATTACCCCGGTGAAAACAGTTAGGCCTGGATTCACGTTGGATCACCTGTTGTTGTCAGCTTGATTTACAGCAGGGTCACATTAGATTTAACAGAGAAAGAAGGTCATGAGTTCATGATTGGACACCGAGTATCCTGTGTGCAGTGGAGATTTTAGCATGTGGGGCAAAAATAACAAACAAGTGGGATGCCTGCCAGCAAAGCCACCACACAACACAACACTAAACAATACATTCATTGCACTATAACGGTGACAAACGGTGCGCAAAAGCTGTGAGGGCCTCCATAAAGCTGTCCCCACACCTTACCACAAACTGTTAGGGCCTACATAAAGCTGTCCCAACACCTTACCACAAACTGTTAGGGCCTCCATAAAGCTGTCCCAACACCTTACCACAAACTGTTAGGGCCTCCATAAAGCTGTCCCAACACCTTACCACAAACTGTTAGGGCCTACATAAAGCTGTCCCAACACCTTACCACAAACTGTTAGGGCCTACATAAAGCTGTCCCAACACCTTACCACAAACTGTTAGGACCTCCATAAAGCTGTCCCAACACCTTACCACAAACTGTTAGGGCCTACATAAAGCTGTCCCAACACCTTACCACAAACTGTTAGGGCCTCCATAAAGCTGTCCCAACACCTTACCACAAACTGTTAGGGCCTCCATAAAGCTGTCCCAACACCTTACCACAAACTGTTAGGGCCTCCATAAAGCTGTCCCAACACCTTACCACAAACTGTTAGGGCCTCCATAAAGGTGTCCCAACACCTTACCACAAACTGTTAGGGCCTCCATAAAGCTGTCCCAACACCTTACCACAAACTGTTAGGGCCTACATAAAGCTGTCCCAACACCTTACCACAAACTGTTAGGGCCTACATAAAGCTGCCCCAACACCGTACCACAAACTGTTAGGACCTACATAAAGCTGTCCCAACACCTTACCCCAAACTGTTAGGGCCTACATAAAGCTGTCCCAACACCTTACCACAAACTGCTAGGGCCTACATAAAGCTGTCCCAACACCTTACCACAAACTGCTAGGGCCTACATAAAGCTGTCCCAACACCTTACCACAAACTGTTAGGGCCTACATAAAGCTGTCCCAACACCGTACCACAAACTGTTAGGACCTACATAAAGCTGTCCCAACACCGTACCACAAACTGTTAGGACCTACATAAAGCTGTCCCAACACCTTACCACAAACTGTTAGGGCCTACATAAAGCTGTCCCAACACCTTACCACAAACTGCTAGGGCCTACATAAAGCTGTCCCAACACCTTACCACAAACTGTTAGGGCCTAAATAAAGCTGTCCCAACACCTTACCACAAACTGTTAGGGCCTACATAAAGCTGTCCCAACACCTTACCACAAACTGTTAGGGCCTTCATAAAGCTGTCCCAACACCTTACCACAAACTGCTAGGGCCTACATAAAGCTGTCCCAACACCTTACCACAAACTGTTAGGGCCTACATAAAGCTGTCCCAACAGCAGAGTTCCAACAGCAGTCCCAACACCTTACCGCTGCTACACAAGTCAGAACTGTAGCATAAATAAAGGGGGCATATAAGCAGCCAATGATAGCTCTTACAATATTCAATGATTACATATCTCAAAAACAGGTTATAGGCTACATGTGCACCATCAACTCATAAAAGTAGGCAAAATTAAGAGGTGAAAATAGCTCAAATTATTAGGGTGAGGCACATGGGCTACTAGCAGTTTACTACACAACATACACTTTGTATTACTTTCTTAGCTACAGTATACATACCTCCCTGGCATATTACATCATTTATGCAGTAGCATACAAACATTTTTTGGACTCACCTTGTTGTGCTGTGCTCACTTGAACAGGAAGGTAGCGTGGCGGTCCTTGTGTGCAAATATTGTCATCAAACTTTGTCAACAAAGTCTGGCAATATTCAGGTTGTAGCTCTTGAAAGAGGCCCGAGTTACCGATTTACAATTCCCGAGTTCCCAGTTGTCTTGAACTCACAGTTAGCCACTGATTCCTTCCAAACCACTCATTGTTGAATTTGCGATTTTCAACTTGTTGTGTAATGTTGATATCCAATGGCCGAGGAGCACCGGTACGTTTTATCTATCATTTCTCTTTATTATTTATCTTCATATGACAAGGATTAAAAATAATTTGCCAGTAGATTGTCGACTTGATTCATGATGATGACTGCTAGCTAATCAAAGCTACTGTAGCTATAACGTGATTTGACGTCATTTAATCTGTGGCCAATGACCTTGAGCCTTCTTGGATGGGCACTTCTAAGGTAACTCTTTGGCAGCACTCAAGGGACTGACATTTTCGAAGTCTACACTTAGAATTGGTGGTGTCATAGTGTCCCCATGAGTGACAGAACACTGAGCCAATCACGGCGCAAAGCTCGATATTTTATGCTGGCTTGCCCCACCACCACAGAAAGCAGTGAGCTAGGCTGAAACACCTGCATTTTTGAGCTGCCTTACTCAAGAAATCTGGCTTTATTAACACAATGGTATATATATATTTTTTTTTACATTGTTTGCAAACTGATATGTGACATGTATTAATGCCAAAATAACATGCAAAACAGGCAAGCCCCTCCAAAATAATAATACATATTGATTTTTTATTTTTGCAAAAAATTTGGGGCTCAAAACAGCTGGCTGAATGATGGGTCGTCACTGAGTGTGTAGGACATACTATTGTGTAGGACAGACTAGTGTGTAGGACAGACTATTGTGTAGGACAGACTATTGTGTAGGACAGACTATTGTGTAGGACAAACTAGTGTGTAGGACAGACTATTGTGTAGGACAGACTATTGTGTAGGACAGACTAGTGTTTAGGACAGACTATTGTGTAGGACAGACTAGTTTATAGGACAGACTAGTGTGTAGGACAGACTATTGTGTAGGACAGACTAGTGTGTAGGACAGACTATTGTGTAGGACAGACTATTGTGTAGGAAAGACTAGTGTGTAGGACAGACTATTGTGTAGGACAGACTATTGAGTAGGACAGACTAGTGTGTAGGACAGACTAGTGTGTAGGACGGACTATTGTGTAGGACAGACTAGTGTGTAGGACAGACTATTGTGTAGGACAGACTAGTGTGTAGGACAGACTATTGTGTAGGACAGACTAGTGTGTAGGACAGACTATTGTGTAGGAAAGACTAGTGTGTAGGACAGACTATTGTGTAGGACAGACTATTGTGTAGGACAGACTAGTGTGTAGGACATACTATTGTGTAGGACAGACTAGTGTGTGGGACAGACTATTGTGTGGGACAGACTATTGTGTAGGACAGACTAGTGTGTAGGACAGACTAGTGTGTAGGACAGACTATTGTGTAGGACAGACTAGTGTGTAGGACAGACTAGTGTGTAGGACAGACAATTGTGTAGGACAGACTAGTGTGTAGGAAAGACTAGTGTGTAGGACAGACTATTGTGTAGGACAGACTAGTGTGTAGGACAGACTATTGTGTAGGACAGACTATTTTGTAGGACAGACTAGTGTGTAGGACAGACTATTGTGTAGGACAGACTAGTGTGCAGGACAGACTATTGTGTAGGACAGACTATTGTGTAGGAAAGACTAGTGTGTAGGACAGACTATTGTGTAGGACAGACTATTGTGTAGGACAGACTATTGTGTAGGACAGACTATTGTGCAGGACAGACTATTGTGTAGGACAGACTAGTGTGTAGGACAGACTATTGTGTAGGACAGACTAGTGTGTAGGACAGACTATTGTGTAGGACAGACTATTGTGTAGGACAGACTATTGTGTAGGACAGACTAGTGTGTAGGACAGACTATTGTGCAGGACAGAATAGTGTGTAGGACAGACTATTGTGTAGGACAGACTGTTGTGTAGGACAGACTAGTGTGTAGGCCAGACTAGTGTGTAGGACAGACTATTGTGTAGGACAGACTAGTTTGTAGGACAGACTAGTGTGTAGGACAGACTATTATGTAGGACAGACTATTGTGTAGGACAGACTAGTGTGTAGGACATACTATTGTGTAGGACAGACTAGTGTGTAGGACAGACTATTGTGTAGGACAAACTATTGTGTAGGACAAACTAGTGTGTAGGACAGACTATTGTGTAGGACAGACTATTGTGTAGGACAGACTAGTGTTTAGGACAGACTATTGTGTAGGACAGACTAGTTTGTAGGACAGACTAGTGTGTAGGACAGACTATTGTGTAGGACAGACTAGTGAGTAGGACAGACTATTGTGTAGGACAGACTACTGTGTAGGAAAGACTAGTGTGTAGGACAGACTAGTGTGTAGGACAGACTATTGTGTAGGACAGACTAGTGTGTAGGACAGACTATTGTGTAGGACAGACTAGTGTGTAGGACAGACTAGTGTGTAGGACAGACTATTGTGTAGGACAGACTAGTGTGTAGGACAGACCATTGTGTAGGACAGACTATTGTGTAGTACAGACTAGTTTGTAGGACAGACTAGTGTGTCGGACAGACTATTGTGTAGGACAGACTAGTGTGTAGGACAGACTATTGTGTAGGACAGACTATTGTGTAGTACAGACTAGTTTGTAGGACAGACTAGTGTGTAGGACAGACTATTGTGTAGGACAGACTAGTGTGTAGGACAGACCATTGTGTAGGACAGACTATTGTGTAGTACAGACTAGTTTGTAGGACAGACTATTGTGTAGGACAGACTATTGTTTAGGACAGACTAGTGTGCAGGACAGACTATTGTGTAGGACAGACTATTGTGTAGGACAGACTAGTGTGCAGGACAGACTATTGTGTAGGACAGACTAGTGTGTAGGACAGACTATTGTGTAGGACAGACTATTGTGTAGGACAGACTAGTGTGTAGGACAGACTATTGTGTAGGACAGACTATTGTGTAGGACAGACTATTGTGTAGGACAGACTATAGTGCAGGACAGACTAGTGTGTAGGACAGACTATTGTGTAGGACAGACTGTTGTGTAGGATAGACTAGTGTGTAGGACAGACTATTATGTAGGACAGACTATTGTGTAGGACAGACTAGTGTGTAGGACAGACTATTGTGTAGGACAGACTAGTGTGTAGGACAGACTATTGTGTAGGACAGACTATTGTGTAGGACAAACTAGTGTGCAGGACAGACTATTGTGTAGGACAGACTATTGTGTAGGACAGACAAGTGTGTAGGACAGACTATTGTGTAGGAAAGACTAGTGTGTAGGACAGACTATTGTGTAGGACAGACTATTGTGTAGGACAGACTATTGTGTAGGACAGACTATTGTGCAGGACAGACTATTGTGTAGGACAGACTAGTGTGTAGGACAGACTATTGTGTAGGACAGACTAGTGTGTAGGACAGACTATTGTGTAGGACAGACTATTGTGTAGGACAGACTATTGTGTAGGACAGACTAGTGTGTAGGACAGACTATTGTGCAGGACAGACTATTGTGTAGGACAGACTAGTGTGTAGGACAGACTATTGTGTAGGACAGACTATTGTGTAGGACAGACTATTGTGTAGGACAGACTATAGTGCAGGACAGACTAGTGTGTAGGACAGACTATTGTGTAGGACAGACTGTTGTGTAGGATAGACTAGTGTGTAGGACAGACTATTATGTAGGACAGACTATTGTGTAGGACAGACTAGTGTGTAGGACAGACTATTGTGTAGGACAGACTAGTGTGTAGGACAGACTATTGTGTAGGACAGACTATTGTGTAGGACAAACTAGTGTGCAGGACAGACTATTGTGTAGGACAGACTATTGTGTAGGACAGACAAGTGTGTAGGACAGACTATTGTGTAGGAAAGACTAGTGTGTAGGACAGACTATTGTGTAGGACAGACTATTGTGTAGGACAGACTATTGTGTAGGACAGACTATTGTGCAGGACAGACTATTGTGTAGGACAGACTAGTGTGTAGGACAGACTATTGTGTAGGACAGACTAGTGTGTAGGACAGACTATTGTGTAGGACAGACTATTGTGTAGGACAGACTATTGTGTAGGACAGACTAGTGTGTAGGACAGACTATTGTGCAGGACAGAATAGTGTGTAGGACAGACTATTGTGTAGGACAGACTGTTGTGTAGGACAGACTAGTGTGTAGGCCAGACTAGTGTGTAGGACAGACTATTGTGTAGGACAGACTAGTTTGTAGGACAGACTAGTGTGTAGGACAGACTATTATGTAGGACAGACTATTGTGTAGGACAGACTAGTGTGTAGGACAGACTATTGTGTAGGACAGACTAGTGTGTAGGACAGACTATTGTGTAGGACAAACTATTGTGTAGGACAAACTAGTGTGTAGGACAGACTATTGTGTAGGACAGACTATTGTGTAGGACAGACTAGTGTTTAGGACAGACTATTGTGTAGGACAGACTAGTTTGTAGGACAGACTAGTGTGTAGGACAGACTATTGTGTAGGACAGACTAGTGTGTAGGACAGACTATTGTGTAGGACAGACTACTGTGTAGGAAAGACTAGTGTGTAGGACAGACTAGTGTGTAGGACAGACTATTGTGTAGGACAGACTAGTGTGTAGGACAGACTATTGTGTAGGACAGACTAGTGTGTAGGACAGACTAGTGTGTAGGACAGACTATTGTGTAGGACAGACTAGTGTGTAGGACAGACCATTGTGTAGGACAGACTATTGTGTAGTACAGACTAGTTTGTAGGACAGACTAGTGTGTCGGACAGACTATTGTGTAGGACAGACTAGTGTGTAGGACAGACTATTGTGTAGGACAGACTATTGTGTAGTACAGACTAGTTTGTAGGACAGACTAGTGTGTAGGACAGACTATTGTGTAGGACAGACTAGTGTGTAGGACAGACCATTGTGTAGGACAGACTATTGTGTAGTACAGACTAGTTTGTAGGACAGACTATTGTGTAGGACAGACTATTGTTTAGGACAGACTAGTGTGCAGGACAGACTATTGTGTAGGACAGACTATTGTGTAGGACAGACTAGTGTGCAGGACAGACTATTGTGTAGGACAGACTAGTGTGTAGGACAGACTATTGTGTAGGACAGACTATTGTGTAGGACAGACTAGTGTGTAGGACAGACTATTGTGTAGGACAGACTATTGTGTAGGACAGACTATTGTGTAGGACAGACTATAGTGCAGGACAGACTAGTGTGTAGGACAGACTATTGTGTAGGACAGACTGTTGTGTAGGATAGACTAGTGTGTAGGACAGACTATTATGTAGGACAGACTATTGTGTAGGACAGACTAGTGTGTAGGACAGACTATTGTGTAGGACAGACTAGTGTGTAGGACAGACTATTGTGTAGGACAGACTATTGTGTAGGACAAACTAGTGTGCAGGACAGACTATTGTGTAGGACAGACTATTGTGTAGGACAGACAAGTGTGTAGGACAGACTATTGTGTAGGACAGACTAGTGTGTAGGACAGACTATTGTGTAGGACAGACTAGTGTGTAGGACAGACTATTGTTTAGGACAGACTAGTGTGTAGGACAGACTATTGTGTAGGACAGACTAGTGTGTAGGACAGACTATTGTGTAGGACAGACTAGTGTGTAGGACAGACTATTGTGTAGGACAGACTAGTGTGTAGGACAGACTAGTGTGTAGGACAGACTATTGTGCAGGACAGACTAGTGTGTAGGACAGACTATTGTGTAGGACAGACTGTTGTGTAGGATAGACTAGTGTGTAGGACAGACTATTATGTAGGACAGACTATTGTGTAGGACAGACTATTGTGTAGGACAGACTATTGTGTAGGACAGACTAGTGTGTAGGACAGACTATTGTGTAGGGCAGACTATTGTGTAGGACAAACTAGTGTGCAGGACAGACTATTGTTTAGGACAGACTATTGTGTAGGACAGACAAGTGTGTAGGACAGAGTATTGTGTAGGACAGACTAGTGTGTAGGACAGACTATTATGTAGGACAGACTATTGTGTAGGGCAGACTAGTGTGTGGGACAGACTATTGTTTAGGACAGACTAGTGTGTAGGACAGACTATTGTGTAGGACAGACTAGTGTGTAGGACAGACTATTGTGTAGGACAGACTAGTGTGTAGGACAGACTATTGTGTAGGACAGACTAGTGTGTAGGACAGACTAGTGTGTAGGACAGACTATTGTGTAGGACAGACTAGTGTGTAGGACAGACCATTGTGTAGGACAGACTATTGTGTAGTACAGACTAGTTTGTAGGACAGACTAGTGTGTAGGACAGACTATTGTGTAGGACAGACTAGTGTGTAGGACAGACTATTGTGTAGGACAGACTATTGTGTAGTACAGACTAGTTTGTAGGACAGACTAGTGTGTAGGACAGACTATTGTGTAGGACAGACTAGTGTGTAGGACAGACCATTGTGTAGGACAGACTATTGTGTAGTACAGACTAGTTTGTAGGACAGACTATTGTGTAGGACAGACTATTGTGTAGGACAGACTAGTGTGCAGGACAGACTATTGTGTAGGACAGACTATTGTGTAGGACAGACTAGTGTGCAGGACAGACTATTGTGTAGGACAGACTAGTGTGTAGGACAGACTATTGTGTAGGACAGACTATTGTGTAGGACAGACTAGTGTTTAGGACAGACTATTGTGTAGGACAGACTATTGTGTAGGACAGACTATTTTGTAGGACAGACTATTGTGCAGGACAGACTAGTGTGTAGGACAGACTATTGTGTAGGACAGACTGCTGTGTAGGATAGACTAGTGTGTAGGACAGACTATTATGTAGGACAGACTATTGTGTAGGACAGACTAGTGTGTAGGACAGACTATTGTGTAGGACAGACTAGTGTGTAGGACAGACTATTGTGTAGGACAGACTAGTGTGTAGGACAGACTATTGTGTAGGACAGACTATTGTGTAGGACAGACTATTATGTAGGACAGACTATTGTGTAGGACAGACTAGTGTGTGGGACAGACTATTGTTTAGGACAGACTAGTGTGTAGGACAGACTATTGTGTAGGACAGACTAGTGTGTAGGACAGACTATTGTGTAGGACAGACTAGAGTGTAGGACAGACTATTGTGTAGGACAGACTAGTGTGTAGGACAGACTAGTGTGTAGGACAGACTATTTTGTAGTACAGACTAGTTTGTAGGACAGACCATTGTGTAGGACAGACTAGTGTGTAGGACAGACCATTGTGTAGGACAGACTATTGTGTAGTACAGACTAGTTTGTAGGACAGACTAGTGTGTAGGACAGACTATTGTGTAGGACAGACTAGTGTGTAGGACAGACTATTGTGTAGGACAGACTATTGTGTAGTACAGACTAGTTTGTAGGACAGACTAGTGTGTAGGACAGACTATTGTGTAGGACAGACTAGTGTGTAGGACAGACCATTGTGTAGGACAGACTATTGTGTAGTACAGACTAGTTTGTAGGACAGACTATTGTGTAGTACAGACTAGTTTGTAGGACAGACTATTGTGTAGGACAGACTAGTGTGTAGGACAGACCATTGTGTAGGACAGACTATTGTGTAGTACAGACTAGTGTGTAGGACAGACTATTGAGTAGTACAGACTAGTTTGTAGGACAGACCATTGTGTAGGACAGACTAGTGTGTAGGACAGACTATTGTTTAGGACAGACTAGTGTGTAGGACAGACTATTATGTAGGACAGACTAGTGTGTAGGACAGACTATTGTGTAGGACAGACTAGTGTGTAGGACAGACTATTGTGTAGGACAGACTAGTGTGTAGGACAGACTATTGTGTAGGACAGACTAGTGTGTAGGACAGACTATTGTGTAGGACAGACTAGTGTGTAGGACAGACTAGTGTGTAGGACAGACTATTTTGTAGTTCAGACTAGTTTGTAGGACAGACCATTGTGTAGGACAGACTAGTGTGTAGGACAGACCATTGTGTAGGACAGACTATTGTGTAGTACAGACTAGTTTGTAGGACAGACTAGTGTGTAGGACAGACTATTGTGTAGGACAGACTAGTGTGTAGGACAGACTATTGTGTAGGACAGACTAGTGTGTAGGACAGACTATTGTGTAGGACAGACTATTGTGTAGTACAGACTAGTTTGTAGGACAGACTAGTGTGTAGGACAGACTATTGTGTAGGACAGACTAGTGTGTAGGACAGACCATTGTGTAGGACAGACTATTGTGTAGTACAGACTAGTTTGTAGGACAGACTATTGTGTAGTACAGACTAGTTTGTAGGACAGACTATTGTGTAGGACAGACTAGTGTGTAGGACAGACCATTGTGTAGGACAGACTATTGTGTAGTACAGACTAGTGTGTAGGACAGACTATTGAGTAGTACAGACTATTGTGTAGGACAGACTAGTGTGTAGGACAGACTAGTGTGTAGGACAGACTATTTTGTAGTACAGACTAGTTTGTAGGACAGACCATTGTGTAGGACAGACTAGTGTGTAGGACAGACCATTGTGTAGGACAGACTATTGTGTAGTACAGACTAGTTTGTAGGACAGACTAGTGTGTAGGACAGACTATTGTGTAGGACAGACTAGTGTGTAGGACAGACTATTGTGTAGGACAGACTATTGTGTAGTACAGACTAGTTTGTAGGACAGACTAGTGTGTAGGACAGACTATTGTGTAGGACAGACTAGTGTGTAGGACAGACCATTGTGTAGGACAGACTATTGTGTAGTACAGACTAGTTTGTAGGACAGACTATTGTGTAGTACAGACTAGTTTGTAGGACAGACTATTGTGTAGGACAGACTAGTGTGTAGGACAGACCATTGTGTAGGACAGACTATTGTGTAGTACAGACTAGTGTGTAGGACAGACTATTGAGTAGTACAGACTAGTTTGTAGGACAGACCATTGTGTAGGACAGACTAGTGTGTAGGACAGACTATTGTTTAGGACAGACTAGTGTGTAGGACAGACTATTATGTAGGACAGACTAGTGTGTAGGACAGACTATTGTGTAGGACAGACTAGTGTGTAGGACAGACTATTGTGTAGGACAGACTAGTGTGTAGGACAGACTATTGTGTAGGACAGACTAGTGTGTAGGACAGACTATTGTGTAGGACAGACTAGTGTGTAGGACAGACTAGTGTGTAGGACAGACTATTTTGTAGTACAGACTAGTTTGTAGGACAGACCATTGTGTAGGACAGACTAGTGTGTAGGACAGACCATTGTGTAGGACAGACTATTGTGTAGTACAGACTAGTTTGTAGGACAGACTAGTGTGTAGGACAGACTATTGTGTAGGACAGACTAGTGTGTAGGACAGACTATTGTGTAGGACAGACTAGTGTGTAGGACAGACTATTGTGTAGGACAGACTATTGTGTAGTACAGACTAGTTTGTAGGACAGACTAGTGTGTAGGACAGACTATTGTGTAGGACAGACTAGTGTGTAGGACAGACCATTGTGTAGGACAGACTATTGTGTAGTACAGACTAGTTTGTAGGACAGACTATTGTGTAGTACAGACTAGTTTGTAGGACAGACTATTGTGTAGGACAGACTAGTGTGTAGGACAGACCATTGTGTAGGACAGACTATTGTGTAGTACAGACTAGTGTGTAGGACAGACTATTGAGTAGTACAGACTAGTTTGTAGGACAGACCATTGTGTAGGACAGACTAGTGTGTAGGACAGACTATTGTTTAGGACAGACTAGTGTGTAGGACAGACTATTATGTAGGACAGACTAGTGTGTAGGACAGACTATTGTGTAGGACAGACTAGTGTGTAGGACAGACTAGTGTGTAGGACAGACTATTGTGTAGGACAGACTAGTGTGTAGGACAGACTAGTGTGTAGGACAGACTATTGTGTAGTACAGACTAGTTTGTAGGACAGACCATTGTGTAGGACAGACTAGTGTGTAGGACAGACTATTGTGTAGGACAGACTAGTGTGTAGGACAGACTAGTGTGTAGGACAGACTATTGTGTAGGACAGACTAGTGTGTAGGACAGACTAGTGTGTAGGACAGACTATTGTGTAGGACAGACTAGTGTGTAGGACAGACTAGTGTGTAGGACAGACTATTGTGTAGGACAGACTAGTGTGTAGGACAGACTAGTGTGTAGGACAGACCATTGTGTAGGACAGACTAGTGTGTAGGACAGACTAGTGTGTAGGACAGACTAGTGTGTAGGACAGACTAGTGTGTAGGACAGACTATTGTGTAGGACAGACTAGTGTGTAGGACAGACTAGTGTGTAGGACAGACCATTGTGTAGGACAGACTAGTGTGTAGGACAGACTAGTGTGTAGGACAGACTAGTGTGTAGGACAGACTAGTGTGTAGGACAGACTATTGTGTAGGACAGACTAGTTTGTAGGACAGACCATTGTGTAGTACAGACTAGTGTGTAGGACAGACTAGTGTGTAGGACAGACTAGTGTGTAGGACAGACTAGTGTGTAGGACAGACTAGTGTGTAGGACAGACTAGTGTGTAGGACAGACTAGTGTGTAGGACAGACTATTGTGCAGCATCCAACTATTCCTATTCATTATTCTGGATATAATGACATGAGATTTGATAGTGGGTTTATTCACAATATGATCTGTTAATGAAATAACACGACAAAGACATTTTGTTGTCCATGTTACACCTGCAATTTTAAACAATACATGGGACTTGAAGTAGCCTACTTGAACTTGAATTTGGAGCTCAGAAATTCAAGTACTGGAATAGGCCTACTTTGAAAATCTACAATTTCCTCAATTTGGTGCTTGTAGCCAATTTATGTTCTCCTTCTCCCTTATAATTATCTGTGACTTCATTTTTGATCCATTTTTGTGAGAGATGTGGCCAATTTCGTTTGTTTCCCGCTGATTCAATTGAAGGGTGTTGTGCTACTCTGTTGCGGTAAAACCATGTACGGTTATTATGAGGACGACAACATCTGTTGGCTTCAACTTGTCTTTCCATACAAATCCTTCAGTTAAAAAAGGAAATTGTTTTTTGGTCCCTTTCTCATTATAAAAACAGCTATGGTGAGATTCAAATGGCTGTATTATGTGTCCCTGCGTCGGCCACATAGGATACAGAAAAATCACATACATCCAGTCTATTTCGTCAGGCCACATTATTGTCCACATTATTCTGACATATTTTAGAATGTAATAATACTTTGACTATTAATGCATAGGCAAGACCTACAATTTAATTCATTTTAAAGTGGTAATGGCCTACTTTTCTGTCACTATTTGCATGCTTTTTGGGGGAGTGGGGGTTCTGTATGAGGCCCTATATATACATAGATAGATAGATATATAGATAATACAATTGTATAACATTCAGGTCATTGAAAATGCTTGGAAAAAGTCCCTGAAAGTCCTTGAATTTGACTTGTATGAGCCCTGCTTAAAGAAGGTATAGTCCTAGGTTTATGTTGTTGTATCGGTGGACTTATGGGACCTTTACCATATATTCTCTTTTATTCCTCAAAGTACATATGTGGAACTGCATGAAAATCCTTTTAATTTTGAAATGTTGGCCCCATTGTTCATAGAAAAACCCATGTACGGCTGGTCTTGTGGGGCTGTTTTTGGGAAGGCCATACTGCTGGCCTGGCCAGTGTCCTGACTGACTGACAATTATGCTGTGTCCCTATACCCCCCCCCCCACACACACACACACTTCCCTCCCCCCATGCCTCTTGGTGACAGATGGGCACTGTGTATAACAGGAGGGTCATTAGGTCACATACACATGGGGAGAGGAGGGGTAAAGAGGGGGGGTACATTTGGGCATGACAGGGGTGGGGTGAGGCAGGTTTAGTCATGGTGTGGAGGTGGGCAAATGGGGAGGGGGGGTTGGCATGATTGGGGGGGGGGGCAGATTTGGAGACGAGGGGGGATAGGGGGTAAGGGAAATAGGGGAAATTGTTTGCCAACCCCCTACTGCTGTGCCTCTGAGTAACAGACATGAAATATGGCGTTGTGTGTGTGAATGTGTGTCGTGTCGTGTGTGTCGTTGGTGTGTGGCTCAGTTGGCAGAGCATGGTGCTTGCACACACCAGGGTTGTGGGTTCGTTTCCCATGGGGGAAATAACACAGAAATGTATGAACTCACTGTAAGTTGCTCTAGATAAAAGCATCTGCTAAATAACTAAAGTGTAAAATGTGTGTGCATGACTCTGTGTGTTTGTAGTTGTTACTCTGTGTCTATGAGATAAAGGCCTAGGGGCATGCTCATCAATGCAGATTTGCATAATGAAATTCCCTCTCTGTATCTCACAGCCAGAGGGAAAAACAAGGCCCTTAACCAACCCTTCAAAACACCTATGTGCATGAAACAAAGAGAGAAAACCACTGTTTCTCATACTCCACGTGACAGCTATACACAAAGGCCTTTGGTGTATGTGTGTCCTGTCCTCTGTGCCTCCTCAACTCTGGACCTTGAAGCCAGTTCCATTGCTTTTAAACAAAATTGTTCCCCTCTAATCAGGGACTGATTTAGACCTGGGACTATAGGTGGATGCAATTCATTGTCAGGTAGAACAGGCAAACCAGCATGTTCCGGAAATCGAAGGGTAAGTGTTGAACACCTCTGCCCTATAGGATGGCAAATCGCTCCTCTATTATTGCCACTGTGTGAGTGCTATAGAGAGATATATCAATGAGGGTCTGAGAAATAATTGGCTGTCAGGAGTACATCTTTGCCGTCCAAATAAAAACCGTCAATATTGATCATTTACTTGACTGGGCAAGCGCAGACAAAAAGATGCATCAATATCAGACAAAGTCCCCGTACCCCTTCAAACATTCAACCTCCAGCTGCGTACCATGGTACATATGGTACCATGGTACCTAGCACCATGGTCAGCGCACTCTCAAATGTTGTTTTTTGCCATCGTTGTAAGCCTGCCACACACACACTACACAATACATTTATTAAACAGAAGAATGAGTGTGTAATGAATACTCAGGGAGAAAGATTCACGCGCAGAGCACGGCAGGTGTTTATTTCGCAGGAGGCAGGAATCGTGGTCACAGGCAGGCAATGGTCATACACAGGCAGGCAATGGTCATACACAGGTAGGCAATGGTCATACACAGGCAGGCAATGGTCATACACAGGTAGGCAATGGTCATACACAGGCAGGCAATGGTCAAACACAGGTAGGCAATGGTCATACACAGGTAGGCAATGGTCATACACAGGTAGGCAATGGTCATGATATCACATTTGACATTGTCCATAAGCTTGAGTTCATTGGCACACAAAATAATCATACAATCACGGAAATATCTGTGTGTTGTCCTTGTTAATGCCGATTCAAAAACATGAGCTGGCGCACACCCAGAAAAAATAGTGTGTGTGGAGGTGCTGACTAACGGTGAATAAGCTATAAACTATCAAAATAAAGAAAGTAGCACACTCCATGTATAAACTCCCAGCAATTTAATGGGCGTTTCGGTGTGCCTTCCTCGGGGTGTTATTGCAGACAGAGAAGAGCTCCAACTTCTTAATCATAGCCTCAATTTTGTCCCACACATTGAATGTAGTTGCGGAGGTTTCCCTGTAATCCTAGATTCAGATCATTCGGGCGAGAAAAAAACATCACCCAGATAGGCCAGTTGTGTGAAAAACTCTTCATCATACAAGTTGTCAGAAAAAAAAAAAGCGTTATATGGTCGGTGGATGCTGCAGTGTACCCAAGTGGCGTAGGGAGCAACTGCTTGCATGCGTGTTACCACTCCACTATGTCTCCCTGTCATTGCTATTGCGCCATTGGCTACAGACCGTTAGTGGAATTCCCGCGAGAGAGTAACGGTTATTGTGATTGGATGTTCATTATTTGACTAGGCTACCTGTATTTGACATTGTGTTGTTATTTCGCTGAACAAGGCTATTCAGGAGAGAGAAAAAACTCACCCAAATGTATAGCCCCGTTGGAAAATATAAATGGAATGTTTGAAAATGTGAAGAATTATAATTATTTTTTCAAACATTTGTATTTGGCGTAATCCTGACGGCATTGCGAATACCCTAGTTTGGATATACCTGCGATAAAGTATCCGAGTGAGCAAAACAGCGCCCCTCTGTCTTTCTATGTGTAGCCCATGTATCTGATGCTGTATGGCCAAAAAGAGTATGGCATGTCAGCATCATATACATTTTAGGACAGAGGGGTGATGTTTCTCTCGCTCCGGTGCTTTCTCCCACTTGGGAATTGAAGGAAAGTTGGCAGGTGCAGTGCACTTTTCGGATCCTGGAATTATTTTGGACAAATGTTTTAAGGTAAGGTGTTTTAAACTTTTATTTTTCTTAAATTACATCTTTACTATAATACCCATGAAAATAATTGTGTGAAACAAAGGTGCCCCCCTATGGAAATCAAATGTCTGTCCAACAGATTCCGGCCCGGGTGTGTGTGTGTCTGTACACTTGTGTGTGTATTTGTATGCCATGTCTGCCTGTGTGTGGGGGTGTATTCATGTCTGATTGCTGTGTGTGTGTGCGTGTGCGTGTGCGTGCCTGTGCGTGCGTGTGTGTTTGAAGGCCTCAGTCGTGTGTGAGTATCAGTGCATTAGAGCATCACAGTCAAATCAGTGTATCTCTCACCATAGATGAAAGCAGACTAGGATGTCTGCATGTTTAAGAGACAGGAAGCCCCATATCGCTAGTGTGTGTCTGCATGTTTAAGAGACAGGAAGCTCCATATCTCTAGTGTGTGTCTGCATGTTTAAGCGACAGGAAGCCCCATATCACTAGTGTGTGTTGTAATATAGCAGGGATCACCTGAAAGGAAAGGAGGAGAGATAACGGGTCGATAGGTGAAAGGGCAAGGAAGGAGAGAGGGAGGAAAAGGAGAGAGGAAGTGAGGAGAAGAAAAGAGGGACACATTTTCTCTGCAAAGAAACCTGGTAGCTGTTGTATGAGCAAATAGAGAGAGAGAGGGGGGGGGGGGATACAGTGGCAGAATACCTGACCACTGTGACTGACCCAAAATTAAGGAAATCTTTGACTATGTACAGACTCAGTGAGCATAGCCTTGTTATTGAGAATGGCCACCGAAGGCAGACATGGCTCTCAAGAGAAGACAGGCTATGTGCACACTGCCCACAAAATGAAGTGGAAACTGAGCTGCACTTCCTAACCTCCTGCCAAATGTATGACCATATTAGAGACACATCTTTCCCTCAGATTATACAGATACACAAATACCACAATGTGCCATCACGGCAGCAAGATTTGTGACCTGTTGCCACAAGAAAAGGCACCATTGTACAAACAGAACAAACACCATTGTAAATGCAACCTATATTTATGTATATTTATTTTCCATTTTGAACTTTCACTATTTGCATGTCATTACAACACTGAGTGTGAGTGTAATGTTTACTGTTCATTTATATTGTTTATTTCACTTTTGTTTATTACCTATTTCAGAGAAAGAGAGAGAGACCATGAAGGAAAGAGAGAGAGAGAGAGAGAGAGCTAGTAAAAGAGGAGAGGATAGGGGAAGGAGAGGGAGGAGTGACGGGTAAGTTGAGTTTTGGTGACTGTGAAAGCGTCAGAAAGAAAAAGTGTCTTTCAAACCATTGTGGAGAAGGAGAGAGGAGGTGGATAGAATGAAGGGAAAAAACGTAGGGGGGCTACATACAAAGACCTCCTGTTTCACTCTGGAAATAAACCCCCAAAAAATACATTCTGTCATCTCAACAAATAAAATCAGCAAAACAAAAACAAAGAACTCCACCATTTGACTGGTTTTAAGAACCTTTTACTGGAGAACGTACTACAGAACCTTTCATTTTGGTAAGGAGAAAACAAAGGTAAGAGGGCCCCTTGAATGCCGACAATTACACAAATGTGTTTTCGAAGGTGCTCTTTGGAGGGAGCTCAAACACACTTTGTCAAATCTCCAGGGCCGAGCACTAGAGTTACAGTCTCTTTGGATTTAAATGGTTGTTTTCCACTCATACTATAGAACGTTTCATTTTGGGGTGAGTTTGTTCTACTACCACTGAGCAGAGTGCATAACCTTCATCACTTTAGATACTCTTGTTGTGACATTACAAAAGCACCCTTCCCTCTGGAAAATCCATCCTTTTACAACAGCGTGCCGCCCTGGGCTTTCAAAGCAAAATCCTAACAATACCCCCATCTTCCCCACCTCAAAACACACACACCCGCATCTTAGGGCAAAGCGTGACCAACACCTTTGTCTGTAGCCCAGCTGCAGAATATGAGGCGTCGCTCCTCCCCTCACACACACACTTGTACGGATGAACGTGCATGTGCGCGCACACACACACACACACACACACACACACACACACACACACACACACACACACACCAACCTATTGAATGAGTACTGAGGCAGTGTGGGGTTCTGACAGTACTGATGTCATTGGTACACTGAGTCATTGGTCCCCTCTGCTCCACAGGCCCCTTACCCACCACAGCCAGCTCACTCACTTACACACACGTGCGCGCAAACGGAAAACAAACAGACACGCAATATTGGGGCTTGTGTTGTGTTTCCTTTGGCAACGGAAGTTCAGTGTTTATGAGTGTGCCTAGACAAAACAAATATCTCTCCTCTAGTCCCCATCCCTCCCTGGCTCCCATCACTCCCTCCATCTATCTATCTGTGTGTGTCTCTCTCTCTCTCTCCCTCTCGCTCTCTTTCTCTCTCTCTCTGTATCCCTCTCTCGCCTCTCCCTCCCTCCCTCCATCTGCCTCTTTTTGCTCACTCTTCTCTCTTTTTCTGTCTCCTCTGTCTCCCCCTTCTCCCTCTCTCCATCTCTTCATCTCTCTCTCTGTCTCCCTACCCTCTCCTTCACTCTCCCTCTCTCTGCCTAGTTTGCACCTTACCACGGATGACTGCCCCTCTGGACACAGACTATTCTGCAGGGCCTATTGTTCGCCCTGACAGCTTTTGTTGTGGGGAGAGAAAGAGAGACCCCCTAGCCAGCACCCCTTCTCTCCCCTCCTCCCTCCCCTCACACACATTCCACAAGCGGGGAGGTCAAAGGGTGCAGCTGCCTCAATAAAGAGAACAGGGGGATGAGGGAGGGGGAGTGTGATTCATTCACTTTCCCCCCTTTTTTTTTTTGCTGTTTGGACAGAATGAGAGGTCAGGACTGCCCAGCAAGTTCAGCATGGCATCCTCCCGAGGATACTCTGACCTCGGCCCATCTACAACGTCCCCATCTCCACTGTTGAGTTCTTTGAGAGGAAGTCAGCAGCTATCTCCGGAGGTGGTTGAGGTTGCCCAGGAGCCTGAGCAGCATCACCCTCTATGGGAACAACAACAAGCTGAGGCTGCCCTTGAAGTCCCTGGAAGAGGAGTTCAAGGGTGACTTGGGTGAGGGTAGTGATGCATTACAGGGAGTAGAGCGACCCAAGAGGGGGTAGAGGTCAAGGCCAGGAGGAAATGGAGAGCAGAGGAGGCCGTGCTGCAGGCTGAGTCTCGGCTGCACCACAGTGTCCTGGTGAGAGCAGTGACCCGGGGAAGAGCTGGTCTAGGAACCTTCTCAACCCCCCGGTACGACACTGCCAAGGGGAAGGAGAGACGGAGGCTGGTTCAGAAAAGGAGAGGTCCAGCAGAGCAGTGGGAATGAGACATCGAGGAGCCTGGATGAGGTGGGAGCAGGCAGTGGACAGAACAGTCTAGTGGGCTGACCTCTGGCAGGTGTATCCACACTGCATCAAGTTCCTGATCCAGGCGATATATGATGTCCTACCCAGCCTATGGAACCTGTTCTGCTGGGGCAAAGTGGAGTCTCCTGCAAGCCCGCTATCGTCCAAGAGAGAGAAACTGGAACACATCCTAAGCTGTTGTCCTAAAGCTCTGGGAGGGGGCCGCCATGACCAGGTTCTCAAGACCATTGCAGAAGCAATATGCACAGGATTCGGCAACAGCAAGCAAGCACGGCCCTCCAGTCAGCAGATCACCTTCATTTGAGCTGCAGAGCAGTCAGGCTCAAAATCCGAACCACCAGCAGGGATCCTAGCTACTGCTCAGGACTGACAGCTGAGAGCAGACCTGGAGAAGCAGCTCAAGTTCCACAGCACATTATCAAGACAACCCTGAGACCAGAGTCCACAAAGACCGTCATTATTCTGGAGCTTACAGTCCCTTGGGAAAATCGTCTGGAGGAGGTGTACGGGAGGAAGAGGGCCAAGTACGAGGGTCTGGTCATCGACAGTCGGAAGCAGGGTTGGAAGGATAGGTGCATGCCTATCGAGGTAGGCTGCAGGGGTTTTGCTAGGCAATCCCTCTACAGAGAGTACAGAGCACTCTGCATCAATTGAGCGAAGAGGAGGAGAGCCGTCAGCAGCACCCTCGAGGCAGCTGAAAAAGCCTCAAGATGGCTCTGGATCAAGACAGGATATTTATGGGGAGCAGTGTAATGCCACCTGTCAGAGTGTGATCAACCTCAGCTGGGTCACCTGGGTGAGGGTGTCTGATGTTGTAAGACCCAAAACACCCTATGACCCCAGGTTACATCACTGATGATTTGTCAAGGAGCTTCAAGAGATGTATTCATTCAAAAAAAGAGACTGCGAGCCAGGCCAAATTTCCCAACATCAGTGCCCAACCTCACTAATGATTTTGTGGCTGAGAGACAGAAACAGAGAGAGAGGCAGAGAGAGAGAGGCAGAGAGAGAGAGGCAGAGAGAGAGAGAGAGAGAAAGAGAGAGAGAGGGCTGAGGAAGGCCAGTTTTGTTTGGGCACAGTGTTTTTGGTGGATGTCATTGCCCTCTGCTAAAACCACAAACCCACTGTTGACGGTACACACGACTGATGCCAGCACTAACAATGACACCCTTTCATTAATGATCTGTTTTTTAGCAAGCATATAACACACATAAAAAATGGTCAGTTAGCACTAAACCCAATGAAATAAGGATTGATTTTACTAGTTCAGTTGTTAGTCTGTGTACTAATCCAAAAGGAAAGTAGTCTACAGAAGAAAAACCAAAAATATAACTAACTAGGCCTTCCAAACTTTGGTCCTTAGAAGCATTAGTCCACGGAAACGTTGCTTCACAATCAATACAATATCTTTTAAATAAGTCTTTGAAAATATTCTCACTTGAGAGTGACAAAACTAAAGCTTTTAAACTATAAACTACTTTCTATTTTCCAAACATTTCTGATCAAATACATCTAGTCAAGATGGCTTCCCCCCTTCCTGATACACTCACCTAATATAGTAGTAATAATAATAACAACATATTTTGGCCCTGCTAGAGCTTCCCCGGTCAACTGTAAGTACTGTTATTGTGAAGTGGAAATGACTAGGAGCAAAAATGTCTCAGCCGCGAAGTGGTAGGTCACACAAGCTCACAGAACAGGGCCGCCAAGTGCTGAAGCGCGTAGTGCATAAAAAGCGTCTGTCCTCGGTTGCAACACTCACTACCGAGTTCCAAACTGGCTCTGGAAGCAACATCAGAACAAGAACTGTTCATCAGGAATTCATTAAATGGGTTTCCATGGCCGAGCAGCCGCACACAAGCCTAAGATCATGCCAAATGTTGGCTGGAGTGGTGTAAAGCTCGCCGCCATTGGATTCTGGAGCAGTGGAAACGCCTTCTCTGGCGTGACGAATCACTCTTCACCATCTGGCAGTCCGACGGACGAATTTGGGTTTGGAGGATGCCAGGAGAACGCTACCTGCCCCAATGCATAGTGCCAACTGTAAAGTTTGATGGAGTAGAAATAATGGTCTGGGGATGTTTTTCATGGTTCGGGCTAGACCCCTTAGTTGCAGTGAAGGGAAATCTTAACGCTACAGCATACAATGACATTCTAGATGATTCTGTGCTTCCAACTTTGTAGCAACAGTTTGGGGAAGGCCCTTTCCTGTTTCAGCATGACAATGCACAAAGCGAGGCCCGTACAGAACTTATTTGCCGAGATTGGTGTGGAATAACTTGACTGATCTGCTCCGAGCTCTGACCTCAACCCCATTGAACACCTTTGGGATGAATAGGAACGCCGACTGCGAGCCAGGCCAAATTGCCCAACATCAGTGCCCAACCTCACTAATGCTTTTGTGGCTGAATGGAAGCAAGTCCCCGCAGCAATGTTCCAACATCTAGTAGAAAGCTTTCCCAGAAGAGTGGAGGCTCTTATAGCAGCAAAGGGTGGGCCAACTCCATATTAATGCCCATGATTTTGGAAATAGATATTCTACGAGGAAAACAGGGGTGCATTCAGCAGGACACAACATTTTGGATAGAAATAGGCCATGAAGAACAAACATTCACTTTCTGACATGTAGAATAAGGAATCACATTGGCTCTATTCATGCCTTTTCTATTTACAAAGTTTGTGAACATTTGGCAACTGAACGTGGCTCAGGAAGTGACCAGAGCCTATAGTGGTGCGCGAGACAGCTGTTTGTTCATCTGCACCCACCAGCAATTGCTAATCACCCATCCGCAACCGACCGTTTATATGTTATGAAGTGAAAATCGGAAGCCTGCACCCAATATAGAAAATTAAGTGCAGACTGTGTAACAATGTGTATTGCAACAGGGGCAGGCAAACGACAGGTCAAGGCAGGCAAGGGTCGATAATCCAGAGTAGCGGCAAAGGTACAGGACGGCAGGCAGGCTCAGGGTCAGGGACAGGCATAGTGGTCAGGCAGCCTGGCTCAGAGCCAGAAAAGGTAAAGGTAAAAACCAGGAGGACGAGAAAGAGACTGAGGAAAAACAGGAGCTGAGAAAATGCTGGTTGACTTGAACAAACAAGATGAACTGGCACAGACAGACCAAAAACACAGGTATACAGTGCCTTGCGAAAGTTTTCGGCCCCCTTGAACTTTGCGACCTTTTGCCACATTTCAGGCTTCAAACATAAAGATATAAAACTGTATTTTTTTGTGAAGAATCAACAACAAGTGGGACACAATCATGAAGTGGAACGACATTTATTGGATATTGCAAACTTTTTTAACAAATCAAAAACTTAAAAATTGGGCGAATTTTGCAAAATTGCTAAATTATTCAGCCCCATTTACTTTCAGTGCAGCAAACTCTCTCCAGAAGTTCAGTGAGGATCTCTGAATGATCCAATGTTGACCTAAATGACTAATGATGATAAATACAATCCACCTGTGTGTAATGAAGGTCTCCGTATAAATGCACCTGCACTGTGATAGTCTCAGAGGTCCGTCAAAAGCGCAGAGAGCATCATGAAGAACAAGGAACACACAAGGCAGGTCTGAGATACAGTTGTGAAGAAGTTTAAAGCCGGATTTGGATACAAAAAAAATTCCCAAGCTTTAAACATCCCAAGGAGCACTGTGCAAGCGATAATATTGAAATGGAAGGAGTATCAGACCACTGCAAATCTACCAAGACCTGGCCGTCCCTCTAAACTTTCAGCTCATACAAGGAGAAGACTGATCAGAGATGCAGCCAAGAGGCCCATGATCACTCTGGATGAACTGCAGAGATCTACAGCTGAGGTGGGAGACTCTGTCCATAGGACAACAATCAGTCGTATATTGCACAAATCTGGCCTTTATGGAAGAGTGGCAAGAAGAAAGCCATTTCTTAAAGATATCCATAAAAAGTGTTGTTTAAAGTTTGCCACAAGCCACCTGGGAGACACACCAAACATGTGGAAGAAGGTGCTCTGGTCAGATGAAACCAAAATTGAACTTTTTGGCAACAATGCAAAACGTTATGTTTGGCGTAAAAGCAACACAGCTGAACACACCATCCCCACTGTCAAACATGGTGGTGGCAGCATCATGGTTTGGGCCTGCTTTTCTTCAGCAGGGACAGGGAAGATGGTTAAAATTGATGGGAAGATGGATGGAGCCAAATACAGGACCATTCTGGAAGAAAACCTGATGGAGTCTGCAAAAGACCTGAGACTGGGACGGAGATTTGTCTTCCAACAAGACAATGATCCAAAACATAAAGCAAAATCTACAATGGAATGGTTCAAAAATAAACATATCCAGGTGTTAGAATGGCCAAGTCAAAGTCCAGACCTGAATCCAATCGAGAATCTGTGGAAAGAACTGAAAACTGCTGTTCACAAATGCTCTCCATCCAACCTCACTGAGCTCGAGCTGTTTTGCAAGAAGGAATGGGAAAAAATGTCAGTCTCTCGATGTGCAAAACTGATAGAGACATACCCCAAACGACTTACAGCTGTAATCGCAGCAAAAGGTGGCGCTACAAAGTATTAACTTAAGGGGGCTGAATAACTTTGCACGCCCAATTTTTCAGTTTTTGATTTGTTCAAAAAGTTTGAAATATCCAATAAATGTTGTTCCACTTCATGATTGTGTCCCACTTGTTGTTGATTCTTCACAAAAAAACACAGTTTTATATCTTTATATGGTTGAAGCCTGAAATGTGGCAAAAGGTCGCAAAGTTCAAGGGGCCGGATACTTTCGCAAGGCACTGGAGATACTCAGGGGATAAGTGGGGAAGATGGGCGACACTTTGAGGGGGGTGGAGACAAGCAAAAGGACAGGTGAAACAGATCAGTGCATGATAATGACAGAACCCCCCCCCTCCCCTCTAGGGACGTCGCTTGGCGTCCTACCTGGGCGCATACCTGGATTAGCCAGAACTCAGAGATGAGGCCTGTGTCCAGTATGTCCCTAGCAGAGACCCAGCACCTCTCCTCCGGGCCATAACCCTCCCAGCCAACCAGGTACTGGAATCCCCTGCCCCGAGGTCGAACCTTCAGGACATGTCTCATCATGTACGCCGGTCGGCCTTCGATGAGCAGGGGAGAGTGGTGGGCCTAGAAACAGGAGACAAGGGGCAGTCAGACATGGTTTTAACAGACACAGAAAAGGTAGGAAAAATACGGAGGGTACGGGGCAACAGAGGACGAATAGCAGAGGGGCTAATGATCTTGGAGTGGGGGGAAAGGTCTCTGCTTTTGGGGGTGTAACCGCGGTACTATTGCGGCATGCCAGCACCTCAGGCTTGACCTTCTTGGATACTGGTTGGTGCTGCGGAAGCTAAGTGGCCCGAGCCTTACTGAACCTCTGCCGGAGGTCCTGGTACTCTGCGGAGCTGGCGAAGAGGTCCGGGGCAATTTCCACGATGGCACCAGTAGCCCAGTCAATTGAGGGGTTGTGTCGCTGGAGCCAAGAGAATCCCAATAACACAGGAACCTGCGGAGACTCAACCAGCAGTAGTTGGATCGTCTCACTGTGGTTTTCCGACACTCATAGGTTGACTGGGGTGGTCTGGTGGTGACCCGGCCTGTAGAGCGCCCAGCCAGCGCTCTAACACCCATGGGAATAGAGAGGGATTGAGTGGAGATGCCCAGCTCGGATGCCAGGGTAACATCTATGAGACTCACATCGGCCCGAGTTGATGAGTACCTGGAGAAACTTGGACTGGTTGACCACAATCGGACCTCTTCCCCCTCCTGCGTTCCTGTAGCCGACCATCAATCCGGATGGTTAAAGCGACAAGTGAGTCGAGATCCGTTGGTAGTTCCCGGGCTGCCAGCTCATCCTTTACCTCCTCCGATAATCCGTGCAGGAACGTGTCGAACAGCGCTTCCAGGTACCAGGTACCCTCCGCTGCCAACATGCGGAACTCCATCACATAGTCTGCCACAATGAGGGTGTCCTGCCAAATCTGGGGTAACTTCCGGGCAGCCTCGCTCCCGGACACCGGAGCCTCAAACATTTCTCACCTCCGCCACAACTACCTCCAGACTGAGGCAGACAGCGGATTGTTGCTCCCACACCGCCGTGGCCCAGGCAAGTTGCTCCCTCAATGTGTCCAATGCTAGGCCGTGACGTTCGGCCACGTCCTGGAACCCTTCAATCAGATCGCGAAGCAACTCCTCGTGTCTACCAATGATGGCTCCTTGGGAGGAGATGGAGTTGCGGAGCTGGTCCAAGTCTGCTGGGTCAGTCATGGCCCGTTCGTACTATCAGGTTTCAGGTAAGACCCAAGTGCAGACTGTGTTGAAGTACCAATGTTTATTGCAACAACAGGGGCAGGCTAACGACAGGTCAATAATAGGCAGGGGTCAATAATAAAACAGGTGCTGAGAAACCACTGCTTGACTTGAACAAACAAGACAAACTGACACAAACAGACAGAAAACACTGGTATAAATAACCAGGGGATAAGTGGGGAAGATTGGTGACACCTGGAGAGGGGTGGAGACAAGCACAAGGACAGGTGAAACAGATCAGGGTGTGACAGAAAATGCTTTATATGCTACGATTAAAGATGGCAGAATGATTTAATGACAGGTGGTGCAGGATTTTTTTTGTTGTTGCCTGATTTAGATATGTTTCTACTTATAATATTCAACATTTTAGTAGGTTACTTGCTAGTCAACTTGTCTATAATTAGATACATGCAGCTGCTTCTTCTTGCTAGTCAACTTGTCTATAATTAGATACATGCAGCTGCTTCTTCTTGCTAGTCAACTTGTCTATAATTAGATACATGCAGCTGCTTCTTCTTGCTAGTCAACTTGTCTATAATTAGATACATGCAGCTGCTTCTTCTTGCTAGTCAACTTGTCTATAATTAGATACATGCAGCTTCTCTTTTGTCATTATATGTTGCCCTAGAAGACTAAATAAAACCTTGCTCACCAGAATAATGTAATAGATCGATAGAATTAATGCGTTTAGGTACTGGGGGAGAAAATACAATAACGACCCCCCCAAAAAAGGGAATATTTGTTGTGCAAAATGTCCAAATCACATCAGTTTGACCAGAAAAAGAAAGGTGTGAAAACAACCCAACGTGTTTCTGATAAGACTTCAGTTCGGCTTCAATGCATATTTTATATGGTTGAAATACTTTCACCTCTTATAATGCTTTTATGATGAAGGCAGCACCTCTACAGGTCGAATCTAACTGAGCATTGCATTCTCTCAAGATGCAGAAATAAATAAATCATTTTTCTCCATTCCTGTTCCCTAGTCCAAATTCTGCCTGCATTTGGTGTATAATTCTACTGCCAGAAATGCTTAATTCTGCAGGAGTTAATATTAAGACTATGTGAGAGGTTATAAGACGAGTATCCAGATTTCATTTTCCATTTAACCCATCTGAACAGTAGACTACAGTTCCCTTGATGTGTCATAGGTCTATTTGAAGTCCCCGTCTTGTGACTGTTGAATTTGCATAGCACCTCACAATCATCGCACATCACATAGCTGGCACTGCTATCATCCTCTTCTACCACTTAACCAAATCTTTTCCAAACATGACTTTTCTGGCCCTCCCTTCTCTTTACTTTCAATTCTCCATTCACAGCTTTTGACTTATTGAATTAAACTTCGACAATGTCCTTTTTTCCTCCGTGGATTGACGTTAACATTTTCGGACTGTTCCCAAAAGCATTATTTGGCAACGCTATTTGGCGTGTACAGTTGAAACCCTAAAGTTTAGTGTTATGCACTAATAACAGATAGCCTAAAATAATGAAAGAAAAACCTCAATGTAGCCAATAGATAGAAATTGCACCAGAAACATATGTATTTATGGATTTTTGAAAGCATTGTTTCTCTTTCAACTCACCAGCCACTCACCAGCACTTCATCCACACGATATTTCATGACCCCAAACCCGTCCGCCTCGCGGTGACTGACTGAGGATTGAGTCAACTTGCGCATCACTACCATATACTTCTTAAGGAACCATGGAACCTTGTGGGTTACAAAGTAATGTTGGTTTATTTAGATGATATGAATGTAACTGAACTTGGACACATTCAGACAGGAGGACTGCCATAATAACATATCTAACTCTCTCTCGTTCTCCCTCTCTTTCTCTCCGTCTCTTTGTCTCTCTCGTCTAATATAGAAGAGGAGTATGTTCTTAAGAGACCAGTGAAAATCTCACTTTAAAAGTGCATTTTCTTTTAACTCATACCTAATAATATTGCTCATATTTGTGGCCAAAGCATAAATTAGAGAAAAAAATCTAAAAATCCCACCTCAAACCTGTATCTCAAAGAGACCATTCCAAAAATGCTTGCTATTTCCTTATATAACATGATGTAATCTCCCTAAGGAGAATGAATTGGCCAATTGGCGGTCTACAGCAGGATGAGCTGGCCAATCAGCAGTCTACTTGCGTGAATATTTTTAGTGACCGGTATATGCCCACATCATTCTGTGGTTGGCACATCATTCCAACAGAGAACAACAGCTTTTTAACATACTTAATTTAAAAAATGTTGAAGGAAAACTATTTCACTCATATTCTAAGTAATTATAGGTCGGTCATATTTCAAATCTGGAAACACTGGGCACCTACTTTAACATTATAAAGGGCAACACCCCGAAAACTAGATCCTTGAACTAACACCAACTAACCACCAATTGTTTGATGTTTTCAATTGGAATTTGTCGTGGAATGTATAGTCTGTGTGTATGAGAGAGAAACGGAGAGAAAGAGATATAGATAGAGAAAGATAGTGATTGAGAAAGAGAGAATAAAGAGGGATACTATTTATACTGTATGCAGTGGGAGTATACTCAAACATCTCTGAATCTACAGGCAAAGTGTAATTGAACAGAACCTCTTTCATTCTCTCCTCGTGACCAGAGGGACTCTGTGCGTGTGTTTGTGTGTAAACATTGGGGAGTTGTTTGGTGACAAGGCTGTGGAATATGAAACTCTTCACTGCTTTAATCAGGCGATGGCAGTTGTATCAACCAGGAAATTAACAATTTAATCATCTGAAATTAACACTCACATCCCCTCCAGCAAAGCATTCATACACATATACTCTCTCTCTCTCTCTCTCTCTCTCTCTCTCTCTCTCTCTTTCTCTCTTTCTCCTTCTGAATCTGCATCTCCCTCTGTTTTACTCTAGTCTACATCTCTTCCCTCTGTCTCTCTAGACCCTTTTCCTATTTCTCCCTACTCCTCCCTTTCACTCCCCTTCTCTCTTTCTCCCCCTTCCATCAGTTCCACATGTACAGCTGTACCTGTCATCAGGGCTGTTATTAACTGGAGTTGGTCTTTTTCAATCAGAGATGGAGAGGGAGAGAGAAAGGGAGCTCATGGGCTTCTGTGTTCTTCTGAAAAAAATATATAATTATAGTTGGATAAATGTAGATTTTTTTTCTCGCAAGGACTTATACAGGATACTACCCTCTACATCAAACCCTTCAAACCAAATCGAAATTCCATACCTAAAACCTTGATTTTGGACAAAATTACCTGAATGGACGATTACTGCCAAGAACTATCAAGAAAAAACTTCTAACAAATCAAAATCTGCAGAAGAAACACTGCGGAAACCTGGAAATACCATCCAACACAAAACTGAGTGAGTAATGTTCAGTATGAAGCTACATCTGAAGCCAAAAAGTAAAAGACAATAATCTGTGGGTCATTTTGTTATATAAAGCTAAGATAATACGGCTACTAAGCTACCAAGCTGCTAGGACAGAACAGACCTGGCTGCAACTTCAATTAGGACTGAAGTGTGAAGTGAGATGTGTGAAAATTCAAAAGCCCAACAATGGCAGGGGAGTCTCACAGCCTCCCTCACCCAAATGCAGAGGCCTTGGAAGCCCCCTGTGCAGATGTCATCACAGTACAATACCCCTTGGATATTAAAAATAACACTGCGTGGAATAAGCACACAAAGAAGCTCCTCAGGGACAATCCAGAGACACCATTTGCAACTTAATTTTCTGCACAGACCATCCCCTGGCATGGCAGGCACAGTGCTATAAGAGCACACTACCCCTATGTCAAGAGAGAGGGTACTGGCCCAGGGTGGAAGCTCAGAATACTAGACATTGAGGAAATTGAAACAACCTCTGTCAACGTATACAAGTCTGGGACAGTAATGGTGTAGGGCCTCCTCATGCAGTTCCAGCAGGACTTTTACGGGATCAAAAAGAGAGCATAGCAGATACAGCTCTCTCTCTGTGACGACTCCCCATCCTGAGTGAGTCTGATCACACCTCTTCAAAATTGTCATGTAGACAAGGATAGTCACCCACCCAGGTCCCACAAAACAGACCAGCACAACAACACTCCCCAACAAGACCCGGAGGGATGAAGGTAAAGATGGATGAGCTGGCTGCACTCTGGACTGAGGTGAGAGAACGTATAGAGGAGAGAGAGGAACACACAGCCCATCTAACAGCACTGAAGGAGGAGGTGAGAAAGCTGAGATGTGACAGAGAGCAGGACACTCCCCCAGAGAAGCAAGCAGAACAGCCCACCTCAGACCCAGACCCAGACCACAACCTCAACACCACATTGGGACAAACAACACAGGACCCACCAACCCAACAGACCCCACCCCCACACACCCACCGAGGACACACAAAAGCCAGAAATTGTGCTCCTCATTGACTCAAATGGCAAATACATTCAAGAGAATCAACTTTTTCCTAAACACAAAGTGGCTAAACTCTGGTGCCCAAACACTAGGCATGCCCTGGAGCTGTTGTCAGAAGACAGACTAAGGTCCCCCAGCCACATTATAATTCACACGAGCATAAATGACCTGAGGGACCAGCAGGAAAGAGTGGCCGCAGCACTCAAGGAAGTGATTGAAAAAGTGGTTATCTCCACCCTGCTACCACAAAAAAACATTCACCTTGCCACCATACAGCAGGTGAATGCAAGCATTTCCCAGAACTGTGCCTCAAAACCTAATGTCTACTTGGCCCAACACTCCACCCTGGACTTGAACAGCCTTTACGACCAAGTCCACCTCTACAAGGCAACAATCCCAACTTTTGCCAGGACCCTGAAGGACGTCACCCTCAACCTCAGCCTCAGCGCCTCACACAGGAGCAACAGAGCAACGGACCCCCCGCCCAGACATGCAAGACACCCTCCCAGACCTGCAAGACCCCCTCCCAAAGGACCTGAACCAAGAGAACCCTCGCCAAGAGGACCTACACCCAGACCACAGCTTCACCAGCCACACCCTAACCAGCTGAGACCACCCCAAACAAACCCTGGCCACACCCTATATAGGCCCCCCCCCAGATCAGTCTTATACCCCCCCCCCCCCCCATGCACCCCAACATTGCAGCAAGGACCTCAACATGACAGCTGCACATATGCCCAGGCCGTGAGCAGAGCAACGGGCCCAACCACCACTAATGCACCTCCACAAGCCCCATCCTGCAACCTAAGGGTAATGTATCAGATGCTCGGCATGCTCTGCTCCACCTACTGTAATGGTCCCGGTCTAAACCACACGAAAACAACACTGGATACTATGGAACACAAAGCTTTTACTATCTCATCATGGAATATACAAGGTCTGAGGTCATCTGCCGTTGGCCCAAAGAGCACTAACCCAGACTTCATCAAAGAAATTGGAGATATACACATTGTCATCCTACAAGAAACATGGTATAGAGGAGTTGACTCACTGGTTGCCCTCTTGGTTACAGAGAGCTGGTAATCCCATCCACCAAACTACCAGGTTTGAAAAAGGTACTCAGGTGGTATGCTAATTTGGTATAGAGCAGACCTAACCAACTCTATTTAATTAGTAAAAACAGGAATATTTTACATCTGGCTTGAAATTAATAAGGAAAGTATCTCAACAGAGACAAATGTCCTCATGTGTGCTACATACAGTGGGGTTGAACAAGTATTTGATACACTGCCATTTGTGCAGGTTTTCCCTAGGTACACTTCAACTTCAACAAAAAATTGTAAGTAATTAATTTTAATTTTGTTGCATGACATAAGTATTTGATACATCAGAAAAACAGAACTTAATATTTGGTACAATATTTGTAATTACAGAGATCATACGTTTCCTGTAGTTCTTGATCAGGTTTGCACACACTGCAGCAGGGATTTTGGCCCTTTCCTCCATACAGACCTTCTCCAGATCCTTCAGGTTTTGGGGCTGTCGCTGGGCAATACGGACTTTCAGCTCCCTCCAAAGATTTTCTATTGGGTTCAGGGCTGGAGACTGGCTAGGCCACTCCAGGACCTTGAGATGCTTCTTACGGACGCACTCCTTAGTTGCCCTGGCTGTGTGTTTCGGGTCGTTGTCATGCTGGAAGACCCAGCCACGACCCATCTTCAATGCTCTTATTCAGGGAAGGAGGTTGTTGGCCAAGATCTTGCAATACATGGCCCCATCCATCCTCCCCTCAATACGGTGCAGTCGTCCTGTCCCCTTTGCAGAAAAGCATCCCCAAAGAATGATGTTTCCACCTCCATGCTTCACGGTTGGGATGGTGTTCTTGGGGTTGTACTCATTCTTCTTCTTCCTCCAAACACGGCGAGTGGAGTTTAGACCAAAAAGCTATTTTTTTGTCTCATCAGACCACATGACCTTCTCCCATTCCTCCTCTGGATCCAGATGGTTTGCCAATGACCAGATGGTCATTGGCAAACTTCAGAAGGGCCTGGACATGCGCTTGCTTGAGCAGGGGGACCTTGCGTGCGCTGCAGGATTTTAATCCATGACGGGGTAGTGTGTTACTAATGGTTTTCTTTGAGTCTGTGGTCCCAGCTCTCTTCAGGTTATTGACCAGGTCCTGCCGTGTAGTTCTGGGCTGATCCCTCACCTTCCTCATGATCATTGATGCCCCACGAGGTGAGATCTTGCATGGAGCCCCAGACCGAGGGTGATTGACCGTCATCTTGAACTTCTTCCATTTTCTAATAATTGCGCCAACAGTTGTTGCCTTCTCACCAAGCTGCTTGGCTATTGTGCTGTGGCCCATCCCAGCCTTGTGCAGGTCTACAATTTTATCTCTGATGTCCTTACACAGCTATCAGGTCTTGGCCATTGTGGAGAGGTTGGAGTCTGTTTGATTGAGTGTGTGGACAGGTGTCTTTTATACAGGTAACAAGTTAATACAGGTAATGAGTGGAGAACAAGAGGGTTTCTTAAAGAAGAACTAACAGGTCTGTGAGAGCCGGAATTCACACTGGTTGGTAGGTGATCAAATACTTATGTCATGCAATAAAGTGCTATTTAATTACTTATAAATCAAACAATGTGATTTTCTGGATTTTTTTTTCTGGACAGTTGAAGTGTACCTATGATAAAAATTACAGACCTCTACATTCTTTGTAAGTAGGGGAAACCTGCAAAATCGGCAGTGTATCAAATACTTGTTCTCCCACTGTATATCCCGCCAATAGAATCGCCGTACTTTAAAGATGACAGCTTCTCCATCCTAGAGGGAGATTTCAACCATTTCCAGGCTCAGGGACATGTACTAGTCTGTGGCAACCTAAATGGTGTAAAGTACTTGGTGTAAAGTGGTGTAAAGTACTTAAGTAAAAATACTTTAAAGTACTACTTAAGTACTTTACTTTACTATTTATAATTTTTACAACTTTTACTTCTACTTCACTACATTCCGAAAGAAAATGTTGTACTTTTGCTCCATACATTTTCTCTGACAACCAAAAGTACAGAATGGAAAATAGTCAAATTCACTCACTTATCAAGAGAACACGTGGTCATTCTACTGCCTCTCGTCTGGTGGACTCACTAAACACAAATGCATCTTTTGTAAATAATGTCTGAGTGTGCCCCTGGCTATCCGAAAATTTTAAAAATCAAGACATCTGCTTTACTAAATAATAGGAATTTTAAACAATTTATACTTTTACTTTTGATACTTAAGTATTTTTTAGCAATTACATTTACTTTTGATACTTAATAAGTATATTTTACCCAAGTAGTATTTTACTGGTCTACTTTCACTTATAATTGAGTAACTTTCTATTAGCTCATCCCTTGGCAGTAATACTGCAGCTTACTTTGTCACTGACCTCAACCCAGAGTCTTTCAGAGCGTTCATAGTCAGCCCACTAACACCCCTATCAGATCACATCAAAATCATAGTCCACCTGAACAGAGCAAAGGAAATGCACACTATTAAGAAATGCTGTAGATGGAAGGAGAGTAGTGTAGAAACCTACCAAAAAAAAGTTAGACAAAAACAAATTCAATCCATTTTAAATAACTTCCTGGACAAAACATTCCACTGTAATAGTGAAAGGGTAAACTTTCCAGTAGAAAGCCTAAACAAGTATATTTGACCTTTCAACTTTCCTATCACATCTAAAAATGTCAAGTAGACAACATTAGAAAATGAACAACAAAGACAGATGGTTTGATGAAGACTGCAAAAACCTAAGAAAGAAATTGAGAAACCTATCCAACCAAAAACATAGAGACCCAGAAAACCTGAGTCTAAGCCTTCACTATGGTGAATCATTAAAACATTACAGAAATACACTACTGAAAAAGAGGGAACAGCACGTCAGAAATCAACTCAATGTAATTTAAGAATCCATAGAATCTAACCACTTCTGGAAAAATTGTAACACGCTAAACAAACAGCAACACAAAGAGTTCTGTTATCTATCCAAAACAGAGATGTGTGGATAAACCACTTCTCCAATCTTTTTGGCTCTATAACAAAACATATACATGATCAATTACAAATCTTAGAATCAGCTATTAAAGACGACCAGAACACACTGGATTCTCCAATTACATTGAATGAACTACAGTACCAAATACAAACCCTCCAACCCAAAAAGGCCTGTGGCGTTGATGGTATCCCAAATGAAATGATGAAATATACAGACCACAAATTCCAATTGGGTATACTTAAACTCTTTAACATCATCCTCAGCTCTGGCAACTTCCCCGATATTTGGAACCAAGGACTGATAATCCCAATCCACAAAAGTGGAGACAAATTTGACACCAATAACTACCGGGGGATATCCGTCAACAACAACCTTGGGAAAATCATCTGCATTATCATTAACAGCAGACTTTCCTCAGTGAAAACAATGTACTGAGCAAATGTCAAATTGGCTTTTAACCAAAATACCGTACAACAGACCATGTATTCACGCTCCACACCCTAATTGGAAAACAAAGAAACCAAAACAAAGGCAATGTCTTCTCATGCTTTTTGACTTCAAAAAATCTTTTGACTCAATTTGGCATGACGGTCTGCTATACAAATTGATGAAAAGTGGTGTTGTGGAAAAAAATACAATATTATAAAATCCAGGTACACAAACAAGTGTGTGGTTAAAATTGGCAAAAAAACTAAAATTTTTAACCCCACCGGGCCGAGTGGTGAGACAGGGATGCAGCTTATGCCCCACCCTCTTCAACATATATATCAACGAATTGGTGAGGGCACTAGAACAGTCTGCAGCACCAGCCTCACCCTACTAGAATCTGAAGTTCCATGTCTACTGTTTGCTGATGATCTGGTGCTTCTGTCCCCAACCAAGGAGGGCCTACAGCAGCACCTAGATCTGTCCCCAACCAAGGAGGGCCTACAGCAGCACCTAGATCTGTCCCCAACCAAGGAGGGCCTACAGCAGCACCTGGATCTTCTGCACAGATTCTTTCAGACCTGGGCCCTGACAGTAAATCTCAGTAAGACAAAACCAAAAAAGGTCCAGTCACCAGGACCACAAATACAAATTCCATCTTGACACCGTTGCCCTAGAGCACACAAACAACTATACACACCTCAGCCTAAACTTCAGAGCCACAGGTAACTTCCACAAAACTGTGAACAATCTTAGAGACAAGGCAATAAGGGCCTTCTATGCTATCAAACGGAACATACAATTTGACATACCAAGAAGGATCTGGCAAATAAGTTACAAAATCCATTGCCCTTCACGGTTGTGAGGTCTGGGGTCTGCTCACCAACCAAGAATTCACAAAATGGGACAAACACCAAATTGAGACTCTGCACGCAGAATTCTGAAAAAATATGCTTTGCGTACAACGTAGAACACCAAATAATGCATGCAGAGCAGAATTAGGCCGATACCCACTAATTATCAAACTCCAGAAAAGAGCCGTTAAATTCTACAACCACCTAAAAGGAAGCGATTCCCAAACCTTCCATAACAAAGCCATCACCTACAGAGAGATTCATCTGGAGAAGAGCCCCCTAAGCAAGCTGGTCCTGGGGCTCTGTTCACAAACATAAACAGACCCCACAGAGGCCCAGGACGGCAACACAATTAGACACAACCAAATCATGAGAAAACAAAAAGATAATTACTTGACACACTGGAAAGAATTAACAAAAAAACAGAGCAAACTAGAATGCTATTTTGCAGAATACCTGAGCACTGTGACTGAACCAAAATTAAGGAAAGCTTTGACTATGTGCAGACTCAGTGAGCATAGCCTTCCTATTGAGGAAGGTGGCCACAAAATGAGGTGGAAACTGATCTGCACTTCCTAACCTATCAAATGTCTGACCATATTAGAGACACATATTTCCCTCAGATTACACAGAACTGCAAAGAATTAGAAAACAAATCCAATTTTGATCAACTCCCATATCTATTGGGTGAAATACAACAGTGTGCCATCACAGCAGCAACATTTGTGACCTGTTGCCACAAGAAAAGGACAACCAGTGAAGAACACAACCCATATTTCTGTTTATATATTTCCACTTGTTTTACTTTAACTATTTGTACATCTTTACAACACTGTATATAGACATATTATGACATTTCAAATGTTTTTATTATTTTCGAACTTGTCTGAGTGTAACGATTACTGTTAACTTTTCATTGTTCATTTCACTTTTGTTTAACCATTTCACTTGCTTTGGTAATGTAAACATATGTTTCCCATGCCAATAAAGCCCCTTGAATTGAATTGAGAGAGAGAGAACGAAAAAGAGAAACACAGAAAGACAGCCGGACGGACAGTCTGACGGCCTGACAGACAGACCGAAAAAGCGTGATAGACGATTAAACTCTGTGTCAAGGTGAGTGAACGATGACAGCAGAGCTGAGAATGGTAATTACCTGTCCCTTCCCCAGCTAAGCCTGTACTTTGTAAACACAGAGGGTCACAAAGATCCCATCCAACCACACTGCTTGACCTCTGACCCCTAGCTGTCTCTCTGCTCAACTCTTACCATGACATTTCCGAGTTCACCTGTCCGTCAGGTGGAGGCCACCCACTCTCTCTCTCTCTTTCTCCGCCTCCCTCTCTCTTTCTCGTTCATATTGCTCTCTCTGTATGTCTCTCGCTCTCCATCTCCCTTCCTCGCTCGCCCCCTATCATCTCTCTTGCTTCTCTCTGTTTGCCCTTCAAAAATCTTGGCATATTAATCACTCAGCCGCCATAATCGTATGTTTCCCACTCCGGCGCTTTGATTTGATATGCAGATTCTTGAGTACCTTTATACGATTTACCGAGAAGCGAGAAAACATCTCCCTCCATCGTTGACCTTCGCCTATCCCCATGGCAACGACGTCTTAGCGCGATTGTTTCAGCGGCAAGTCAAGTGGGCCAATCCTTGGGTTTTAACTTGCCGCCGAAGATTTGTGTGTGTGTGTGAGTGAGTGAGTGTGTGTCTGCCGAAGCTTTTCAAAATCTAATTTAAGGGATTATCTGTCTATTGATTTTACTTAAAGTGATTTTTTTAGCTGGTGTTATAAAGTAACAGTGATGAGACGACACACACACAGAGACACTCAGACACACACACACAGACTAAGAAAGTAACAGTGAGAAGTCGTGGTGTTAGGCTTACTTCCTCTGAGAGGCTGGAGTAAGCTCAGCCGACTTGCCTGGGAGAGCAGTGTGTGTGTGTGTGTGTGTGTGTGTTCATGCTGCATAGCTATCATCCTCATAAAGCATTAAAATTCCACTTGGTGCATTGAACTTGAACAGATTACCAGAGAAATGATTACCATGAAATGATTACCATGAAATGATTACCATGAAATTATTATGTGAAATGATTACTGTGAAATGATTACCATGAAATGATTACTGTGAAATGATTACCATGAAATGATTACAGTGAAATTATTACCATGAAATGATTACCGTGAAATGATTACTGTGAAATGATTACCATGAAATGATTACCATGAAATGATTACCATGAAATGATTACATGAAATGATTACTGTGAAATGATTACCATGAAATGATTACTGTGAAATGATTACCATGAAATGATTACCGTGAAATTATTACCATGAAATGATTACCATGACATGATTACAGTGAAATTATTACCATGAAATGATTACTGTGAAATGATTACCATGAAATGATTACCGTGAAATTATACCATTAAATGATTACTGTGAAATGATTACCATGAAATGATTACCGTGAAATGATTACAGGGAAATGATTACCATGAAATTATTACTGTGAAATGATTACCATGAAATGATTACCGTGAAATGATTACCATGAAATGATTACTGTGAAATGATTATCATGAAATGATTACCGTGAAATTATTACCATGAAATGATTACCGTGAAATGATTACTGTGAAATGAGAGAAGAAGACCACAGGAGTCCAACTAAACAGCACTTAAATCCTAATATATATTGCAAGCTAATGCATTACAGGGCTAATGGGAAAACACTTTTGTCAAGTCGGTGACTATCGTTGCTCACTGCCTTTCAAAGTGTGTTGTTTTATGGGAGTCAACATTGTCAGACCTGCGCCTTCATGTCGACTGCTTGAAATTTACAAAACATGAACTTCGCTCTTCACCAACTTCATCCTGTAGCCATCACCTGCATTGAGGGAGGCTTTATTGGCAACCAATCATTAGGGTGTTTTTTTTGACTCACACGAATGTAACCAAAGAAGACTGAAAAAAGAACCAATTTTCCGTGATTTATGTGTACAGTCGATATATACAAATAGACTGTGATATTTGAGACTCTCTCTCACTAAGTGATTGTACAATGTACGCATAATATTACACTATGATTTCAGTATGTGAGTGTGTGATATAGGGGTCAGATGCATTTCATTCAGTTCATTTCAACATTATATAGAAAATGTTTATAAAACTATGGCAACACTGCCATGCCTTGCTGTTGGGAAACCACATTACTGTCCGACTTTCAGGTGTCACAGGTGCACTTCCTCTGACTTCACTCCTCCACTTTCGTCTACTGTCGGTTCCTTTAGCTTTACCACTCAAATGTGGCCGTTAACATGAGCTTTTAGTGGCTAGCAGAAGCTAACAGAGGCTAACTCAAAGGCTAACAAGAATACATTAACATTGGCTGTTTTAGCGGCTAGCGGAAGCCAACAGAATATAACAGTTTTAAGCCTAGGTTGTCATGGTATGGTCAGTGACTCATTACCTAGTTAAATACCACACTCGTTGTGTGTGATGGTGTGTGTGTCTAATCTCCTCTCACAGGCCACAGATCAAACAGTATGTTGCAGCTGCCTGGTCATCTCTCCCTAGGCCACCTTGGTGAGTGTGTGTGTGTCTGTCTGGGATCAAAACGGCTGGAGCTACCAGACGCCAAAAGTTGCCATGGCAATGAGCCAAAGGTAGCATGAAAGGAGGAAGGAAGAAGATGGGGAGAGGGAGAAAAGGAAAGAAAGAAAGAGGGGAGGCGGAGAGAAAGGTAAGGGGAATATAGGAGAGAAGGGAGAGAAAGGAGAGGGGAATAAAGAGAGAAAGGTCGATGGTACAGAATGGGAGGAAACAGAGAAAGGAAGTTGGTACAGAATGGGAGGAAACAGAGAAAGGAAGTTGGTACAGAATGGGAGGAAACAGAGAGAGGAAGTTGGCACAGAATGAGAGAAACAGAGAGAGGAAGTTGGTACAGAATGGGAAGAAACAGAGAAAGGAAGTTGGTACAGAATGGGAAGAAACAGAGAAAGGAAGTTGGTACAGAATGGGAGGAAACAGAGAGAGGAAGTTGGTACAGAATGGGAGGAAACAGAGAAAGGAAGTTGGTACAGAATGGGAAGAAACAGAGAAAGGAAGTTGGTACAGAATGGGAAGAAACAGAGAAAGGAAGTTGGTACAGAATGGGAGGAAACAGAGAGAGGAAGTTGGTACAGAATGGGAGGAAACAGAGAAAGGAAGTTGGTACAGAATGGGAGGAAACAGAGAGAGGAAGTTGGTACAGAATGGGAGGAAACAGAAAAAGGAAGTTGGTACAGAATGGGAAGAAACAGAGAGAGGAAGGAAGTTGGTACAGAATGGGAGGAAACATAGTGAGGAAGTTGGTACAGAATGGGAAGAAACAGAGAGAGGAAGTTGGTACAGAATGGGAGGAAACAGAGAGAGGAAGGAAGTTGATACAGAATGGGAGGAAACAGAGAGAGGAAGGAAGTTGGTACAGAATGGGAGGAAACAGAGAGAGGAAGTTGGTACAGAATGGGAGGAAACAGAGAGAGGAAGTTGGTACAGAATGGGAGGAAACAGAGAAAGGAAGTTGGTACAGAATGGGAGGAAACAGAGATAGGAAGTTGGTACAGAATGGGAGGAAACAGAAAGAGGAAGGAAGTTGGTACAGAATGGGCGGAAACAGAGAAAGGAAGTTGGTACAGAATGGGAGGAAACAGAAAGAGGAAGGAAGTTGGTACAGAATGGGAGGAAACAGAGGGAGGAAGGAAGTTGGTACAGAATGGGAGGAAACAGAGAGAGGAAGGAAGTTGGTACAGCTGCATATGTTAAAACTGACGTCATTTATATCGATATGTTGCCAAGCAACAATAACGAAGCTGGGGTAGATAACCGGTTGATCACACAATGTGTGTGTGTGGACTGAATGGGTACCTTTAAATAGAGGAACAGTGAAAGGATGCCTGCTGAGACAAACCCCTATAGGAGAGATAAGGAGAGAGACCTGACAGGGTCTATCCACAGGGTTACATCTGAGAGTCTGGGCCTCACAGGAATACATGAACTCTTTCTCACACACACACACACACACACACACACACACCACACACACACACACACACACACACACACACAGACACACACACACACACACACACACATACACACACACACACACACACACACACACACACACCACACACACACACAGACACACCACACACACACAATAATGAACTCACGACCAGATCAGAGTGGTGCTTAAACATTTTTTTTTTAATCAACATTTTTCCAAAGCAGGAATGTACTAGTTTTCCCGTCTCTGTGGGGGTGTGTTGGAGTATAGGAGGAGAGGAGGAGGTCGAGAGGGGTCATAGTGATGGGGGGAGGGGGGAGGAGGGGAGGGAGGGAGGGGGACACAAAACCCATCTCACACATTAGTGTCCCAATACAGTCTCAACACGCCACGTACAAGAGCCAACTCGCTCTCTCTCGCCTCGCCTCGCTAGCTATTGGCACAAAGAAACACACACCACACACCACACATCATCAGAGGGGTGAGGGAGGAGGTGGTGTGCGTTTTCACAAAACAGGAAACCTCTCTTTTCGATAGGAGGATCTAGCTAGCGTCCATGAGAAAAAGCACATTGAGAACAGTCCAAAGCAAACAGTGAAAGAGAGAGACAACCTGCTAGATAAACACTGACCGACATGAAAACTAAAAACCTAGAGCTTTGAGTCCTGGAGGGAGATTCTTCCCAGAGAGAAAGAGAAGAGAGGGGGATGGAGAAGGAGAAGAGAGAGACAAAACCCACTGGGCACACACTGGTTGATTCAATGTTGTTTCCACGTCATTTCAATGAAATTACGTTGAACCAACGTGGCATAGACGTTAAATTGACGCCTGTGCTCAGCGAAGGAGCCATTTCTTCAGAGTAGCAACTCCACAAGTTCCAGAAAGAAAATTCAAGTGTTAATTTCTGTGGCAGTGGCCACCTTGGTCAAATAATGTAATTTCAGTGTCGGATGATTACAGAATTCAGACACCAGAAAAGAGTTTGCAGTTCATTCAGACACCAGAATAGAGTTTGTAGTTTTTTCAGACACCAGAATAGAGTTTGTAGTTTATTTAGACACCAGAATAGAGTTTGTAGTTTATTCAGACACCATAATATAGTTTGTAGTTTATTCAGACACCAGAATAGAGTTTGTAGTTTATTCAGACACCATAATAGAGTTTGCAGTTTACTCAGACACCAGAATAGAGTGTGTAGTTTATTCAGACACCAGAATAGAGTTTGTAGTTTATTTAGACACCAGAATAGAGTTTGTAGTTTATTCAGACACCAGAATAGAGTTTGTAGTTTATTCAGACACCAGAATAGAGTTTGTAGTTTATTCAGACACCAGAATAGAGTTTGTAGTTTATTTAGACACCAGAATAGAGTTTGTAGTTTATTTAGACACCAGAATAGAGTTTGTAGTTTATTCAGACACCAGAATAGAGTTTGTAGTTTATTTAGACACCAGAATAGGGTTTGTAGTTTATTCCGACACCAGAATAGAGTTTGTAGTTTATTCAGACACCAGAATAGAGTTTGTAGTTTATTTAGACACCAGAATAGGGTTTGTAGTTTATTCAGACACCAGAATAAAGTTTGTAGTTTATTCAGACACCAGAATAGAGTTTGTAGTTTATTCAGACACCAGAATAGAGTTTGTAGTTTATTCAGACACCAGAATAGGGTTTGTAGTTTATTTAGACACCAGAATAGAGTTTGTAGTTTATTCCGACACCAGAATAGAGTTTGTAGTTTATTCAGACACCAGAATAGAGTTTGTCGTTTATTCAGACACCAGAATAGAGTTTGTAGTTTATTCAGACACCAGAATAGAGTTTGTAGTTTATTCAGACACCAGAATAGAGTTTGTCGTTTATTCAGACACCAGAATAGAGTTTGTAGTTTATTCAGACACCAGAATAGAGTTTGTAGTTTATTTAGACACCAGAATAGAGTTTGTAGTTTATTCAGACACCAGAATAGAGTTTGTAGTTTATTCAGACACCAGAATAGAGTTTGTCGTTTATTCAGACACCAGAATAGAGTTTGTAGTTTATTTAGACACCAGAATAGAGTTTGTAGTTTATTCAGACACCAGAATAGAGTTTGTAGTTTATTTAGACACCAGAATAGAGTTTGTAGTTTATTCCGACACCAGAATAGAGTTTGTAGTTTATTCAGACACCAGAATAGAGTTTGTCGTTTATTCCGACACCAGAATAGAGTTTGTAGTTTATTCAGACACCAGAATAGAGTTTGTAGTTTATTCCGACACCAGAATAGAGTTTGTAGTTTATTTAGACACCAGAATAGAGTTTGTAGTTTATTCCGACACCAGAATAGAGTTTGTAGTTTATTCAGACACCAGAATAGAGTTTGTCGTTTATTCAGACACCAGAATAGAGTTTGTAGTTTATTCCGACACCAGAATAGAGTTTGTAGTTTATTTAGACACCAGAATAGAGTTTGTAGTTTATTCCGACACCAGAATAGAGTTTGTAGTTTATTCAGACACCAGAATAGAGTTTGTAGTTTATTCCGACACCAGAATAGAGTTTGTAGTTTATTCAGACACCAGAATAGAGTTTGTAGTTTATTCCGACACCAGAATAGAGTTTGTAGTTTATTCCGACACCAGAATAGAGTTTGTAGTTTATTCAGACACCAGAATAGAGTTTGTAGTTTATTCCGACACCAGAATAGAGTTTGTAGTTTATTTAGACACCAGAATAGAGTTTGTAGTTTATTCCGACACCAGAATAGAGTTTGTAGTTTATTCAGACACCAGAATAGAGTTTGTAGTTTACTCAGACACCAGAATAGAGTTTGTCGTTTATTCAGACACCAGAATAGAGTTTGTAGTTTACTCAGACACCAGAATAGAGTTTGTCGTTTATTCAGACACCAGAATAGAGTTTGTAGTTTATTCAGACACCAGAATAGAGTTTGTAGTTTATTCAGACACCAGAATAGAGTTTGTAGTTTATTTAGACACCAGAATAGAGTTTGTAGTTTATTCCGACACCAGAATAGAGTTTGTAGTTTATTCAGACACCAGAATAGAGTTTGTAGTTTATTCAGACACCAGAATAGAGTTTGTAGTTTATTCCGACACCAGAATAGAGTTTGTAGTTTATTTAGACACCAGAATAGAGTTTGTAGTTTATTCCGACACCAGAATAGAGTTTGTAGTTTATTCAGACACCAGAATAGAGTTTGTAGTTTACTCAGACACCAGAATAGAGTTTGTCGTTTATTCAGACACCAGAATAGAGTTTGTAGTTTACTCAGACACCAGAATAGAGTTTGTCGTTTATTCAGACACCAGAATAGAGTTTGTCGTTTATTCAGACACCAGAATAGAGTTTGTCGTTTATTCAGACACCAGAATAGAGTTTGTCGTTTATTCAGACACCAGAATAGAGTTTGTAGTTTATTCAGACACCAGAATAGAGTTTGTAGTTTATTCAGACACCAGAATAGAGTTTGTCGTTTGGCTTGAGGTTGTTTTTGAAAGTATATTCCTGTTGGTTGTTTATTTGTACTGTAGACAGGACAGACACATACACACATACCAAGATGATGGTAGAGTACACACAGACCGGGGAGAAACTCTCCCCAGATTTTGTCAATTTCTCTTAACACTTTCTAAGTTCAAAAAGTATAATGTGAACAGATAACACAGCATACAAATTATATGAAACAGAGAGAGCAGTTGTCATTGTAACACATTTAACAGCAATTTTCCAAATGAAGCTTCTCCAACAGGCACATGAATAACACACACTTTGAGTGAAGCTTCTGGAACAAACACACCCCTGTTGAGCATGAGGGATATTTCAAAATATGGCACAGTATCTATTGTCTTCTATTTTGTGTGAGTACGTACGTATGTATTCAAAGGTTGTTGTGGCTGTGTTGGTCTAACACTTGTCTCAACAATACAGCGGCTAGCCTGTACAACATCACTGATCACACGGCATTGAAAAATGTTTTGTTCTAGAAAAAGGAAGTGAAAACGGGTATCATTAGACAGGCTTATAGTGAGACTGACAGGAGCTGTGTTTGAGGAAAAACACCCGCACGCACGCACACACGCACACACGCACACACGCACACACGCACACACGCACACACGCACACACACACACACACACACACACACACACACACACACGGAGGACAAAACCTCTTTTCATCCTTCCGTCACACACAGAGGTTGACTTAATCATGGGTAGAAAGCCAGGACTGTGTGAAAAATAGGGAGTCACATGAGAGCAGTCAGTGTGTGGTGTGTGTGTGTGTGTGTGTGTGTGTGTGTGTGTGTGGTGTGTGTGGTGTGTGTGTGTGTGTGTATGTGTGTGTGTGTGTGTGTGTGTGTGTGTGTGTGTGTGAGCCAGAGATGTAGTGGTGTTGAATGCAATCAGTATGTATTTGTCCTCAGTATGTGTGTAAAATCAGCGTATTCTTTTGTATGTATGTATGTATGTATGTATGTATGTATGTATGTATGTATGTATGTGTGTGTGTGTGTGTGTGTGTGTGTGTGTGTGTGTGCGTGCGTGCGTGTGACAGTGAAAGAGAATGTGAGAGGGATCAGTGTGTCTGCAGAGAGAGTGTCTATCATTATAATCAGCTTAAAGAGTGTGTGTCTCAAATATATAGCTGTTGTGAGGTAAAATGTCTGTCTATCTGTCAGTGTGTGTGTGTGTGTGTGTGTGTGTGTGGGAGATTAAATCTCTCCTCCTTATTCCACAGTGAGGTTTCCCCCCTGAAATCCATTTCAGTTGCGTGTCCGTTCCTCTCCTCCCTCCTCCTAGGGTTCATCACTCCTTCGCAGCACTCCATTAAAGGAAAGACTCCTATCCTTCGCCGCAGTCATCGCTTTGCGCTCTCTATCCTTCCCAGGGATCCTTCTCTCATCCCTCATTTCAACTCCTATCCTCCTCCTCTTCTTCCATCTGTTCTCGCGTTCTTTTTCTTTCTCAGTGTGTAACTCCTTCTTCAGTTTTTTCCTCTCCGTCTTTTACCAGAAGTTCTGTTTTCAGTCACTCTCTTTTCTCCCTAGACAGTGACTCCGGTTCACCTTCTTGCTTTTCATTTCATTTATTTTGGAACCTTCCCTCGTTTATTTCCCGCCTTGCTTTTTCTTGTGTGTTCAAAAACGTTTGAAAAAAAAAAAAACGTTCATAGATGGTTTCTACCTCAACAACTTCCACAAACGAGGTCTAAACTTCAAAAACTACAGCATATTACAAGAACTATAAAAATATACATAGGGGTGGGAGGCCCAGAGGGAGACAGGGAGGGAGGAAGGGAGGGAGGAGGCGATGAGAGAGAGAGGGAGAGACCTCAGTTCGCCAGGAAAAGAAAAACAAAGGGATTCAATTAATTTACAACTCAAAGGGGAAGGAAATAAGGTCATGTTTCTAAAAAATAAACCAGCGGATAAAAAATATCTAGCAGTAACAGTGGAGTTTTACAAGTGGAGGAATAAAAATGAAAAACAATAGAAAACAAGACGTCTAAAAATGACTTACTGGATATTCATATATATATATCATCTATAAGTGTTGATAGCGATAAAAAAATCTCACTTTCTTCCTATATTCGCTCACTTTTTTGAGTTTTGGTTTTTAAGACAAGTCTAAAGAACAAACACACACGCACATTCTCTCGCACGTAGTGTATACACAGAGAAATACAGGCATACACACACACACACTGACACACAAAACACACACATACTCGCTGTACTAAAGCACACTAACTGCACACACACCTGTACGTGTAGCAGTGTCATAATTATTATCCTAGTCTCACATACACAAGCACACACACGTTATTAAAATATACAAGAATCTGAATGTCACTAAGACTCAATTGGTCTGACCTCTGGCACCTGAGCCTGATCACGTGGCGAGAGAGTCAGAGGCCCCTGGTCCAATGAGAAACCATACACACACAAACAAACAAACTAACATTAGGGGACACAGTCTGTCTCAGGGGCCAGTCAAGGGCCAGTCAGGGGCCAGTCTCAATAGGTCTGCTATAGCACAGCACTGGAGATACAGACAGAGTTCTCTGGTTGGTTGGTAGTTGGACTGTAGGGTCCGAGTCCCATAAGGCCATGCTGTGGCGTTACTAGTGTGTGTTCTCTCACACTAGCTTGGTGTGTGTTCTCTCACACTTGTCCTCATGGTGTATAGGGCGGGACTCTTCTCTTCAGCTCTGGATGGGGGGTTTCGATTTGCTGTGAGAAAGAAAGGGGTCGTAGCCCAGAGTACTTGTCATTGCTGTCCTCTTTAAAGGGCCCGGGAGGGGGGGGGGGGGTTATATACTAAACCTTCACTTGGCTTAGTGACACAGTTGAGTGAAGAGTGGTGGGCGTGAAGGATGGCCACTTCAGTAAGCTAGACACACACACCTGTGGCTGTGGCTGGGATTGGATAGGGCAGTTCATATGCTGTATAGTGCCCTAAACATCTGCTTTTGGAGTAAGTCATTGAGGGACTGTTGTAGGTAGGTTGTAGGTGGTACTGTACTGTATAGAACAGGGTATGTTGTAGGTAGGTTGTAGGTGGTACTGTACTGTATAGAACAGGGTATGTTGTAGGTAGGTTGTAGGTGGCACTGTACTGTATAGAACAGGGTATATTGTAGGTAGGTTGTAGGTGGTACTGTACTGTATAGAACAGGGCATATTGTAGGTAGGTTGTAGGTGGTACTGTACTGTATAGAACAGGGTATATTGTAGGCAGGTTGTAGGTGGTACTGTACTGTACTGTATAGAACAGGGTATATTGTAGGTAGGTTGTAGGTGGTACTGTACTGTGTAGAACAGGGTATATTGTAGGTAGGTTGTAGGTGGTACTGTACTGTATAGAACAGGGTATATTGTAGGTAGGTTGTAGGTGGTACTGTACTGTATAGAACAGGGTATATTGTAGGTAGGTTGTAGGTGGTACTGTACTGTATAGAACAGGGTATATTGTAGGTAGGTTGTAGGTAGTACTGTACTGTATAGAACAGGGCATATTGTAGGTAGGTTGTAGGTGGCACTGTACTGTATAGAACAGGGTATATTGTAGGTAGGTTGTAGGTGGTACTGTACTGTATAGAACAGGGTATATTGTAGGTAGGTAGTAGATGGTACTGTACTGTATAGAACAGGGTATATTGTAGGTAGGTTGTAGTTGGTACTGTACTGTATAGAACAGGGAAGGGTGGTAGTTGGTGGTACTGTAGGTTGTCATGGTGACAACCTTCATACTTTGTAGTAGATGTTGGCTGGGCTCTGGGGGGGCATCTCCTGGACGATGTAGACGGGGTGGCCGTAGTCCCCGCTCACCTTCTCGTAGTGAGGGCAGTACGCCGAGTCCGAAGTCCGCAGGGGGATGATGATGTCACTGGGTTCCGAGCCGTTGTTATTCCCGCTCCCGTGCCCGCCCCCGTGCCCACCGCCGTGCCTCTTGGGGCTGGTGAGGGAGGACAGCGACAGGGGTGGGTGGTGGGACTCCGAGTGCTTGGCGTGTCGCCGCCGGTAACACACCACGCAGATCACCGCGGTTACCAGGAGGAGAAAGGCGGAGCCTCCTGCGGCGCCGGCGATGACAGCCACGTTGGAGGGGGGAAGGGGTCCGTTCTCACCACCCGTGCCTCCTGAACCACCGCCGTCACCGCTAGGAATCCTGGGATGAGTGGTGTTACCAGCACCACCTGTAAAATGACACAATAAATGTTTACTTTAAAAGGATACTTTGGGATTTTGTCAATGAGGCCCTTTATCTACTTCCCCAGACTCAGATGAACTCCTGGATACCCTTTTTGTCTGTGTGCAGTTTGAAGGAAGCAGATAATTGCCCTCATTGTCAACGTATCTTAACGGGGACCAACATTGTTTTAAAAATATCCATATCTACTCCCGAGTGGTGCAGCAGTCTAAGGCACTGCATCTCAGCGTTAGAGGTGTCACAACAGACACCCTGGTTTGAATCCAGGCTGTATCACAACCGGCCGTGATTGGGCGGCACAGAATTTGCCCAGCGTCATCCAGGTTTGGCCGGTGTAGGCTGTCATTGTAAGTAAGAATTTGCTCTTATGTGACTTGCCTAGCTAAATAAAAAAATACCAGCCTACTGTTTGTTGATCATACATTCTCTACCGAAGCTCTCAGAAGGGCAGAGAAGCGGGCAAATGTTATAGCGGAGAGACGTGTTTTGATAATGCAACCTATGAATTACAGAATAAAGTTGGGAATTTTCATGCGAGACAGTAGTCAGGATTTGGGTTTCAGTGGGATTGGGACTGGATCAGAAAATTGCCTAGGCTCTAGAACAGGAGAAGAATAGAATAGAATTTTCCCTCATGCCTTTCTGGATTGTTAACAGACAGCCTATCTAGTGAATTGTGCATAGGTCTATCAAACTGTCTGAAGAGTCACAATGACAGCTGAAGGAGGCACGCGTTATTTAATAGACTATTCTGTAAAGGTTTCCTGTAGGGTTTATTGACTGCATTCGGGTCGCGTGTGCAGTCGGGAGTGTCAATTATATATGTGCTTTGAATGAATGGCAATGTGTGAAGCATATACGCAAGGATAAAGGCTTCTATGTGACAACCTGTTTGGATAATGTGCTATTTCCTTTTTTGCTAATTTGCTGCTGCGTTATTGCGACATTGTGGAAAATGTCATTTCCAGGGTCCTGTCATTGAATGTTTGTGTATCCTGGGATCCCGGTTACCCATGCTAATCCCTAGTTGGGGGTAACGTGCTTCAAAACGAATGCAGTACAGTAATTAAATTACCTTTGTGAATAACGACAAGAAAGTCCAACGTTCTAATATTATGTTCTTTAAACTCTTTATGTACTAAAACTCAGGTGGTGGAACCAACGTTTTGGCAACGTGCCTTTTCAGAGTGTAACCTCTTACATGTACATACTACGCGCCAATAAACAGTCTACACCACAGCAAGGTGACTAACAGTCTCCCTTCAGTTATAGTGGCACGAACACGAAAGGCTACACCAGGAGGAATGCAGCAAAAATGCAGCCAATGTGACCGTGACCATATGTGGTCTGTCTATCCACATGAATAAGTGGATGGCATTGGATATAAGAGTGTTTGGAATGTTCCTCTGTGCCCGTGGAGAGGCCTACTGAGAGGCTGGCTCTGGCTTGAAGCCACAGCAACCTACAGTGTGTGGATCAAGGTAGCGCTACATCCCTTAAGCCTAACAACGCTGTTTACGTAGCATTAACGCTATCCACATGAAGGAGCCCGAATGGTTGGGTGGTTTATGCGGTGTCCCAAATGGCACCCTATTCCCTATGTAGTGCACTACTTTTGACCAGGGCCCATAGGGCGTTGTGCAGGACTCTGGTCAACAGTAGTGCACTATATAGGGAATAGGGTGCAATTTGGGAAGTAATCTGGGTCTCTATAGCTTGAGACCACACGGTGAAGCTGCCTGGTTGGAACCTGGTCCCAACCGCACGGTCCGACCGCATGTACGGTTACGGCCCAGCAGGTGTCTGGTGGGTTTGGGACCCCCTGTGAGGAGTGGTCGTGTTGCCCGTGCGAACGTTGGTGCTGGTAGCGTTTAGGTTGGTAATGCGAAGCGCGGCAGTGGGATTGGGTTATCATTATTCTTGGCACATTCCCCACTCATTTTCTCTCTCCTCCCTCTCTTCTCTCATCTCGTCTTCCCCTCACTCTGTGGCTTTCCCTCTCTCTGGGTCATTGTGGACATAATAACATCCCCCCCCTCGGCTCGCCCTTTCATCACCCCCTATTGCGAGCTCCCCTACCGCGTACACAGGACTAACTGACTGACTGACAGAGAGGCAAAACGCTAATACTAGTCGCCAATTCCACTCTCCCCCTCTCGCTTTCTTCCCTCCCTTCCCCTCTCGTTCCCTCCATCCCTCCATTACCCAAACATCTCTCTCCATTACCTCCTACTCCTTTCACCAGCTCTCTCTATTATCCTCATATTCCCTCGTTCTCCCTCCCCCTCCCTCCCCACTCTCTGTCTCTTTCCTATTCAACAGTACAGCCATCTAGTGTCCCTCCCTCTCGCTTCTCTTCCCTTTTCAGTGTTTATCCTCTTTCTCTTTCAACAGCTAAAGCCATCTTCTTCCCTTCTCACTCCCCTTTTCTGTCTTCCGTGCTTTCTCCATTACTCTCATCAGTTCTCTCATTTACACTTCACACTAGAGAAATGGCCTGCGTGGGAGCATCCCAAATGGCACCCTATTCCCTACATAGTGCACTACCTTTGATTAAAGCCATATGGGCCCTGGTCAAAAGTAGTGCACTGTATAGGGACTAGGGTTTAGTTTGGGACACAGAATATGTGTCTGGGACAGAACAACCCAGCACACAAAGAACAGGTCAACAAGCTCCCTGCCATGAGGCAACATCCCGCTCCTCTCCTCTCCTATCCTTTCATCTTCCTCTTCTCTCCTCACGCATCAGCTACCCTCCACACCTCTCCTCTCCTGTCCTCTTTCCCCTCCTCTATCTCCCTCTCCTCTCTGCTCAGATTTATAATTTTCCTCTCCTCTCTTCTCTCCGCGGACCAACAGAAACCAGGCCGCCCAAACTAACGACCATAATAACTCTTTCAAATTGCGCCCCCGGTCTCCCCCCTACTCCCCCCTCTCCGGGTAGCTATTAGTGCTGTCGTTCCTCGCCTGCGCCACTTAGCTCTGAGGGAAGGAGAGGAAAGGAGCGGATGGACAGAGAGAGGGATGAGAGCGATGGAGGGATGGAATTAATAGAGACCCCACAGATGTTGCTGGCTCGTATCCTCCATCTGTCCTTTTTTTACCGTCCCTCATTCTCTGTCGCTTCCTTCCTCTCTCTACTCACTCGCTTTTTTTGTCTTTTTGGTTGAAGTTTGTCCTCATGACAGTGTAAGTGTGTAAGTTCTTCCACACCCCTCTTACCTGTATTTCTGGTGTTGGTACGGCCCGCGCTTTGGTCTGGTTTGGCAGGTTTCGGGGGCAGTCCATAGGGGTCTAGCAGAAAAAAACAGGGGTATACCCCGGTCAAGATAACACAACCTCAAAACAGGTACACCAATAATAAGATCTCTGTGGCGCTAATGCAACGCCTCTGGGGCCCATTAAATGAAACTAAATATTGATCGTCCTCCAACGTCATTTTCCAAAAGAGCTATCCAACGAGATTAAAATAGGATACTTAAAGAGTTTCCATTTGTAAAATGACCACAATGAATATAAAACTGTAATAAAAGCCCATCATCTCCAATTACCACACCATCCCATCTGTCAGACAGGGAACAGCCCCACTGAAGTGCTAGGCTGCGTCCCTATGGGCTCTGGTCAACAGTAGTGCACTATAAAGGGAATAGGGTGCCATTTAGGACACTTAATATCCTCTAGCCATGGCTATGACAGAGTCTCATATAGATTTACTGAGGGGGACATAATAAACGTCCCTATTGTGCTGAGTACACAGAGACTGCACAATGTACAGACACACGCGGACACACAGTCTATGTGCAGAGCTATAATTCTACACTAACTGACATTTACAGAGGTTCATACACAGTGGCAGGTATTATTGGTCAACGGGCCCTCTGATGAAAGACAGCCAATCAGAACTTGGCATGAGGGGAGTTTGGATCAATATGACTGCTGGGGCTGCTGAGGGTGGACTCTAGTGTGTGTGTAGGAAAGACGAGAGAGAGAGAGAAAGAGAGACTGTGTATGTTTCTCAGAAAGTGTACGTTTCTAAAACTGTGTAGGTGTGTGTGTGTGTGTGTGTGTGTGTGTGTGTGTGTGTGTGTGTGTGTGTGTGTGTGTGTGTCAGAGCAGAGCTGAGCAGTGCTCCATCTCATCAGGGATCTCTATGCGGTGGCACAGTGTTTGTTAAGACGACGAACAGAGCAGACATGACCTTTCAGACACACAACATATAACACAGAGAGAAGAGGAAGAGAAGGAGAGAGGACGAGAGAGAGGAGAGAGCGGGGGAGAGAGAGGGAGTGAGAGAGAGAGGAGAGATATAGAGAGGACGAGAGAGAGAAGAGACAGAGGAGAGAGGAGAGAGGGAGAGAGAGAGAGAGAGAGAGAAGGAGAGAGGGAGAAAGTGAGGAGAGAAGGAGAAAAAAAGGAGAGAGAGAAGGAGAGATGGGGTGAGGAGGAGAGAAAGGAGTGGCGAGAGAGAAAGAGAGAGAGAGAGTGGGCAAGGAGGATGGCGTGGGGTGGGGGGGAGAGGGAGGTATTGAGGGAGAGAGTGGGGGGTGGAAGGAGCAAGGAAGATGGGTGGGGAGGGAGGGAGGGAGGGAGGGAGGGAGGGAGGGAGGGAGGGAGGGAGGGAGGGGGGAGGGAGGGAGAGTGAAATAAAGAAAAAGGGAGGGGGAGAAACGGAGAGCAAGGGGAGAACAAGAAAGGTGAAAGAGAGTCAATGATGCCGGTTTTCATTGAACCAGCAATGAAAGAAAGAGAGAGCGAGAGAAAGAAATAAAGTAGATATAGAGGGAGTGCTATGCATCTCCTCTGGGTGGGCTGTGTGTGGAGAATGATGGAGAGATAGAGACAGCAGCAGCACTTCCCTCTCAGGATAAGAGCTTCCACAATACGCACAACAACACACAGAGCAGATAACACTGTTGGGGAAATGTGTGGGAGAGAGGAGGGAGTGGATTATATTATGAGGAGTGTGTGTGTGTGTGTGTGTGTGTGTGTGTGTGTGTGTGTGTGTGTGTGTGTGTGTGTGTGTGTGTGTGTGTGTGTGTGTGGACGGGTGTACGTATGCGTGTGGGGTGGGGTAGAGGAACGAGGGATGAATGGGTGGGGTGTTCAATGAGAATGCCTATGTGGGTAAAAATGTATTATTTGTGTGTGTGTATTAGTGCTGAGCGATTAACCGAAATGTGGGTTATTTATCCGTTTTTAAACTAATTGAAGTTGGTTCAATTATTTGAATTCCATGTAGTTTTTCTGTGAGTTCAATGCGGACATTACACAGATCCAGCCTGAATTGTTCGATGTAGTAGGTAGTTGTAGTTTCCAACAGGCCAATATTCTACATAGTTTAGTACATACAGTGCCTTGCGAAAGTATTCGGCCCCCTTGAACTTTGCGACCCTTTGCCACATTTCAGGCTTCAAACATAAAGATATAAAACTGTATTTTTTTTGTGAAGAATCAACAACAAGTGGGACACAATCATGAAGTGGAACGACATTTGTTGGAAGACAAATCTCCGTCCCAGTCTCAGGTCTTTTGCAGACTCCATCAGGTTTTCTTCCAGAATGGTCCTGTATTTGGCTCCATCCATCTTCCCATCAATTTTAACCATCTTCCCTGTCCCTGCTGAAGAAAAGCAGGCCCAAACCATGATGCTGCCACCACCATGTTTGACAGTGGGGATGGTGTGTTCAGTGTGATGAGCTGTGTTGCTTTTACGCCAAACATAACGTTTTGCATTGTTGCCAAAAAGTTCAATTTTGGTTTCATCTGACCAGAGCACCTTCTTCCACATGTTTGGTGTGTCTCCCAGGTGGCTTGTGGCAAACTTTAAACAACACTTTTTATGGATATCTTTAAGAAATGGCTTTCTTCTTGCCACTCTTCCATAAAGGCCAGATTTGTGCAATATACGACTGATTGTTGTCCTATGGACAGAGTCTCCCACCTCAGCTGTAGATCTCTGCAGTTCATCCAGAGTGATCATGGGCCTCTTGGCTGCATCTCTGATCAGTCTTCTCCTTGTATGAGCTGAAAGTTTAGAGGGACGGCCAGGTCTTGGTAGATTTGCAGTGGTCTGATACTCCTTCCATTTCAATATTATCGCTTGCACAGTGCTCCTTGGGATGTTTAAAGCTTGGGAAATCTTTTTGTATCCAAATCCGGCTTTAAACTTCTTCACAACAGTATCTCGGACCTGCCTGGTGTGTTCCTTGTTCTTCATGATGCTCTCTGCGCTTTTAACGGACCTCTGAGACTATCACAGGGCAGGTGCATTTATACGGAGACTTGATTACACACAGGTGGATTGTATTTATCATCATTAGTCATTTAGGTCAACATTGGAGATCCTCACTGAACTTCTGGAGAGAGTTTGCTGCACTGAAAGTAAAGGGGCTGAATAATTTTGCACGCCCAATTTTTCAGTTTTTGATTTGTTAAAAAAGTTTGAAATATCCAATAAATGTCGTTCCACTTCATGATTGTGTCCCACTTGTTGTTGATTCTTCACAAAAAAATACAGTTTTATATCTTTATGTTTGAAGCCTGAAATGTGGCAAAAGGTCGCAAAGTTCAAGAGGGCCGAATACTTTCGCAAGGCACTGTAAATGTGGTAATTAACTACAATGACCACAATCCATTGCGCATCTACTTGTCCAGTATGTGTTTTTTGTATGCCTGCTACAGAAGAGTCAGAATGCACGATTGTGAGAGCAGCTGTTGCTTCGTGAGGCATCTCTACCTGAAAATACATGATCTAAGTATGATCGTTGGTACTCAGCAGTCATAAAAGTATGCCTTCTTTAACTTGAAGAACTACAAAATAGTGTTTTTGTCAGACAGCATAAGGCAGCAGCTCTATAGAGATGAGACCCTGAATAAAATAATAAAGTCATCTAATAAAACAAATGTAATAAACACAACAACTGAAGTATTTTACTAAAGTAAAGTAAAGTGAATAAATGATGGTTAATAAGTGATAAGCAGTAATGGACAGTCACTACCATCATGGGACTTTTATTCATTGTTTTATTCTGTGCTGTTACAGCCTTCAACCCAAATAATCTAAACCGTGAGAATTTTTGAATAATCGAACCGACACAGAACTGACCTAGCGTGTGTATGTGTGTGTAAAATTCTACTGACCGCTGTATTTATTTGTGTGTTTACAACCAAGTATGATAATGTGTATCGAAGAGAAAGTATGACTTTCATCTAAAACATTGGCCTCTCTCCGTCACCCAAGGGCAACGGCAGCAGTAGAGTCATTAGCAGGGCCAATAGAGACCCTTTCCTCGCCACGGTATATATACAGAGCCAGGAGCTGCACCAGTGGTGTTGATACCCAGAAAGAGCAGCCTACACCCTACCCTGGGAGCAGCCAGGTCACCAGTGGTGTTGATACCCAGAATGAGCAGCCTACTCCCTACCCTGGGAGCAGCCAGGTCACCAGTGGTGTTGATACCCAGAATGAGCAGCCTACTCCCTACCCTGGGAGCAGCCAAGTCACCAGTGGTGTTGATACCCAGAATGAGTAGCCTACTCCCTACCCTGGGAGCAGCCAGGTCACCAGTGGTGTTGATACCCAGAATGAGCAGCCTACACCCTACCCTGGGAGCAGCCAGGTCACCAGTGGTGTTGATACCCAGAATGAGCAGCCTACTCCCTACCCTGGGAGCAGCCAGGTCACCAGTGGTGTTGATACCCAGAATGAGCAGCCTACACCCTACCCTGGGAGCAGCCAGGTCACCAATGGTGTTGATACCCAGAATGAGCAGCCTACTCCCTACCCTGGGAGCAGCCAGGTCACCAGTGGTGTTGATACCCAGAATGAGCAGCCTACTCCCTACCCTGGGAGCAGCCAGGTCACCAGTGGTGTTGATACCCAGAAAGAGCAGCCTACTCCCTACCCTGGGAGCAGCCAGGTCACCAGTGGTGTTGATACCCAGAATGAGCAGCCTACTCCCTACCCTGGGAGCAGCCAGGTCACCAGTGGTGTTGATACCCAGAATGAGCAGCCTACTCCCTACCCTGGGAGCAGCCAGGTCACCAATGGTGTTGATACCCAGAATGAGCAGCCTACTCCCTACCCTGGGAGCAGCCAGGTCACCAGTGGTGTTGATACCCAGAAAGAGCAGCCTACACCCTACCCTGGGAGCAGCCAGGTCACCAGTGGTGTTGATACCCAGAAAGAGCAGCCTACTCCCTACCCTGGGAGCAGCCAGGTCACCAGTGGTGTTGATACCCAGAATGAGCAGCCTACTCCCTACCCTGGGAGCAGCCAGGTCACCAGTGGTGTTGATACCCAGAATGAGCAGCCTACTCCCTACCCTGGGAGCAGCCAGGTCACCAGTGGTGTTGATACCCAGAATGAGCAGCCTACTCCCTACCCTGGGAGCAGCCAGGTCACCAGTGGTGTTGATACCCAGAATGAGCAGCCTACTCCCTACCCTGGGAGCAGCCAGGTCATCAGTGGTGTTGATACCCAGAAAGAGCAGCCTACTCCCTACCCTGGGAGCAGCCAGGTCACCAGTGGTGTTGATACCCAGAATGAGCAGCCTACTCCCTACCCTGGGAGCAGCCAGGTCACCAGTGGTGTTGATACCCAGAATGAGCAGCCTACTCCCTACCCTGGGAGCAGCCAGGTCACCAGTGGTGTTGATACCCAGAAAGAGCAGCCTACACCCTACCCTGGGAGCAGCCAGGTCACCAGTGATACAAGTCAGTATTCGACGTCCCATCCAGGTCTGGGGATGTCGGGAGATGACATGGACACCGGCAACTAGGAGCAGTAGCGAGCGCTGTAACCTTCAAGTTGGTTTACTCATCTGATTCTGAAGGTTGCAGGTTCAAATCCAGTGATAGAAAGTTGTTTTTGAGATGTTTGTTTTAAAACTATCCTGAGCTTTAACCCTAACCTTAACCATTCGGTGTGAATGCCTGCACTTAACCTTAAACACTTTTGAGAAACATCATTCTGACGTGAGACTGTGAGAACTAGTTGGTGTAAGTGGGCATAGGGAGCCAGTATCAGAGAGAATAGTGGTGTTCAGAGTGTTAGTGAGTGAAGTCAACAGGCCTCATTAGAGCTGTGCGATCCTGGATGCTCCTCTCCTCCAGCTCTCTGCCTCGAATCAACACTAATACACTCTGAGGAGAATATAGTAGTCGGTGTGTGTTTTTCACTGCGTGTGTGTCCGTACTCACTCTGTCCCACTTTAAGGACCACTTTCATGCCCTGCGTGGCACACACTCCTCCCCTCATACTCTCCAGACCCTGGCGCGTCCCATCTGACGTGGCTGGAGGGGGAAGAACATAGAACACATTAGGAGGAGTGTCACACACACACACACACACACAAACAAATGCATGTACACACGCACTCATGCACACACATACAATAACTCCAATCTTCCTTTCACAATGCCTTCACATTCATACAGCCAAACCATTCTACCCAACCAAAACATGAGTGACATTTGCAGGCATAGTGATTAAACTCACACAGAAGCCGTGAAATGTCACAGTCCTACAAGATGGGAGGCTTTTAATAGGTGCTAAGGTCTCGGCCCAGAGGATCTCATTTAACAGCCTACTGACTGAGCTCTGTGGACTCAGTCACTAATACAAACTAATTAACTTCAATAAACTGCCCTGATATAGAAGTATACTATGTAGACTGGACCAACAGACTGGAGGACAGAGAGATGGGCTTGTAGCTCCAGACTACATGATGACGATGATGATGATATTATTATTATGACGAAGGGACGATAATCAAAGTTTATGATTTGCGATATAAATGGGAGAAATGGGCATCTGCAATAAGTAATGGAACAGTATGTACAGCAGTATGGTCATTTAGCAGATCCTTTTTATCCAAAGCAATTTACTTGTGTTAAGTAAACATTTTAGTATTTGAACCCACAACCCTGGTGTTGCAATCACCATGCTTTTATCCAAGTTTACCAATAGAACCACCAAACAGGCTCTGCTCGTGAGAGAACTGTTCAGGCCGGGAGAGGGGTGGGTAAGAGGAGGTGAGAAGATGGGGGAGTGCAGGTGGGGAGAACAGAGAGGATACATAACGGCACAAATCGGTACAGACTAATGTAATCCATAGGCTAAAATAATTTACTGAGAGAAGAGAGGGGCGAGGCATGAAGAGAAAGGATGAGAGCAAATTTTTTTTTTAAATGTTTTAATTATTATTATTATTACTTAAAACATTTTTTTTTATTGTCACATTCAAGTGTTTAGCAGATGTTATTGTGGGAGTAGCGAAATGACTGTGCACACCCTTCCCTTCTCTTTCTCTCCTCTCTCTTTCTACCTCTCGCCTCCCTCTCTTTTGGTTCAAGCCTCAAGGGCAGACCTTTGCTTTCCTCCCTCAAAAATACATCCCTCCCTCCATGTTTGTCTCTCTTTGGCTTGAGGCTACAGACTAAGGTGTTGGACGGAGAGGAGATAAGGGAGCAAGGGAGAGCCAGAGAGAGGTGTGAAAGAAGAGAGCCTAGCTCATCACACCTCTCCATCCCTCCGTCTCTCCTGCCAGCCTGTGAGCGTTGGGAAGTGTAAAGGGAGGAGAGAGAGAGAGAGAGAGAGAGAGAGAGAGAGAGAGAGAGAGAGAGAGAGAGAGAGAGAGAGAGATCAGCAGAGGGCAAGGACATCAAGATGGAGGGATGGATAGGAGAGCAAAGAGAGCAGTGGAGAGATGCTTGAGACGATGAGGGGGAGAAAGGAGAGACCGGCTGGATGGGAGGAGAGGAGAAACACAATGGAGGGGAGAGAAAGGGGCACAGATGGAGGTAAAAAAAGGACTGAAAGGCTGGAAAGGGATTGAGGGGAAGAGAAGAAGGGAAATTATCGCTTTGGGGAGTTTAACGAAGAAGACACTGAGATCATAAGAGCAAGGGAACGCAGAGAGAGGGAGGAGAGAGACACTGATCGTTTATGACAAGCTGTTGCTGACATGACTGAGGCAGTAGACTATGAGAAGTGATAGACGTAGCGTGAGAGAGAGGAAGAGAGAGGGAGGTGAAAAGAGATGACTTTAAGCTGTGGTCACTTATGGTAATGATTCAAAAGAACACAAAGAAAAGAGAAAGATAAAAGAGAGGGATTATGAAAGTAGCAGTAGCATGCTCTTTAGTCTTAACCACATCACTTTGGAACAGAGAAAAAGAGAGAGAACGAGAAATAGCAGGAGAAGAAAAGAAGGAATGTGACGATGCGGTTTGGGGGTGGAGGAGTGGACACAGAGTAACTTGGGATGAGCTGAGAGAGGAGAGAGAACAGGAATGGAATGGAGAGATAGGGAGGGTTGGAGGGAGGGAGGGCGGGAGGGAGGGAGCAAGGGAGGGAAGGAGGGAGGGAGGGAAAGGGGGAGGGAAAGGGGGAGAGAGGGAGGGAAAGAAGGAGGGAGCGACGGATGAGTAATTGAGACAATGATCAGCAGTGATGGGGATTTGTAGAGCACTCGAGGACGCCACCCTCTTCCTCCGACGAAAAATAGAAGGGAGGGAAAGACGACCAAGTTGAAAAACTGAATTAATGAAATAATATCACAGTCAACCTCAATCAGCCGGCACAGTCTGTGCCAGAGTAGAGCTTTAGACAAGTGTGTATTGTGGGTGTATCGTGTGTGTGTGTGTGTGTGTGTGTGTGTGTGTGTGTGTGTGTGTGTGTGTGTGTGTGTGTGTGTAGCCTGTCTGCCTATGTGTCTGCTTCTGTATGTGTGTCCAAGTCTTTCTCCGACCAGACCAGTTCCAGATATAGTATAACAGGTAAATGGCACCCTACTCCATCTATTAATGCACAACTATTGATGCAGCCATTACGTCTGAATACTATCTGATACAGTCTGAATACAGTCTGAATACTGTCTAATACAGTCTGATACAGTCTGAATACTGTCTAATACAGTCTGATACAGTCTGAATACTGTCTAATACAGTCTGATACAGTCTGAATACAGTCCAATACAGTCTGAATACTGTCTAATACAGTCTGATACAGTCTGAATACTGTCTAATACAGTCTGATACAGTCTGAATACTGTCTAATACAGTCTGAATACAGTCTGATACAGTCTGAATACAGTCTGAATACTGTCTAATACAGTCTGAATACAGTCTGATACAGTCTGAATACTGTCTAATACAGTCTGAATACTGTCTAATACAGTCTGAATACAGTCTGAATACTATCTGATACAGTCTGAATACAGTCTGAATACTGTCTAATACAGTCTGATACAGTCTGAATACTGTCTAATACAGTCTGAATACAGTCGGAATACAGTCGGAATACTGTCTAATACAGTCTGATACAGTCTGATACAGTCTGAATACAGTCTGAATACTGTCTAATACAGTCTGATACAGTCTGAATACTGTCTAATACAGTCTGATTACAGTCTGAATACTGTCTAATACAGTCTGATACAGTCTGAATACTGTCTAATACAGTCTGATACAGTCTGAATACTGTCTAATACAGTCTGAATACTGTCTAATACAGTCTGATACAGTCTGAATACTGTCTAATACAGTCTGATACAGTCTGAATACTGTCTAATACAGTCTGAATACAGTCTGAATACAGTCTGATACAGTCTGAATACAGTCTGAATACAGTCTGAATACTGTCTGAATACAGTCTGATACAGTCTGAATACTGTCTAATACAGTCTGAATACAGTCTGAATACAGTCTGAATACAGTCTGATACAGTCTAATACAGTCTGATACAGTTTGAATACTGTCTGATACAGTCTGATATAGTCTAATACAGTCTGAATACAGTCTAATACAGTCTGAATACAGTCTGAATACAGTCTGAATACTGTCTAATACAGTCTGAATACAGTCTGATACAGTCTGAATACTGTCTAATACAGTCTGAATACAGTCTGAATACAGTCTGATACAGTCTAATACAGTCTGATACAGTTTGAATACTGTCTGATACAGTCTGATACAGTCTAATACAGTCTGATACAGTCTGATACAGTTTGAATACAGTCTGATGCAGTTTGAATACTGTCTGATACAGTCTAATACAGTTTGAATACAGTCTGAATACTGTCTGATACAATCTGAATTAGAGGTCGACCGATTAATCGGAATGGCCGATTAATTAGGGCCGATTTCAAGTTTTCATAACAATCGGAAATCGGTATTTTTGAACACCAAAATTAATTACACCTTTATTTAATCTTTATTTAACTAGGCCGGTCAGTTAAGAACACATTCTTATTTTCAATGACGGCCTAGGAACTGTGGGTTGACTGCCTCGTTCAGGGGCAGAACAACAGATTTTTACCTTGTCAGCTCGGGGGATTCAATCTTGCAACCTTACAGTTAACTAGTCCAACGCTCTAACCACCTGATTACATTGCACTCCACGAGGAGACTGCCTGATACGCGAATGCAGAAAGCCAAAGTAAGTTGCTAGCTAGCATTAAACTTATCTTATAAAAAACTATCAAATCAATCATAATCACTAGTTAACTACACATGCTTGATGATATTACTAGTTTATCTAGCGTGTCCTGCGTTGCATATAATCGATGCGGTGCGTATCGTTGCTTCAATGTGTACCTAACCATAAACATGAATGCCTTTCTTAAAATCAATACACAGAAGTATATATTTTTAAACCTGTATATTTAGCTAAAATAAATCCAGGTTAGCAGGCAATATTAACCAGGTGAAATTGTGTCACTTCTCTTGTGTTCATTGCACGCAGAGTCAGTGTGTATGCAACAGTTTGGGCCGCCTAATTTGTCAGAATTTTACGTAATTATGACATAACATTGAAGGTTGTGCAATGTAACAGCAATATTTAGACTAATGGATGCCAGCCCTTAGATAAAATACGGAACGGTTCCGTGTCAACCCTCGCAAGGCTGCAGGCCCAGACGGCATCCCCAGCCGCGCCCTCAGAGCATGCGCAGACCAGCCAGCTGGTGTGTTTACGGACATATTCAATCAATCCCTATCCCAGTCTGTTGTTCCCGCATGCTTCAAGAGGGCGACCATTGTTCCTGTTCCCAAGAAAGCTAAGGTAACTGAGCTAAACGACTACCGCCCCGTAGCGCTCACTTCCGTCATCATGAAGTGCTTTGAGAGACTAGTCAAGGACCATATCACCTCCACCCTACCTGACACCCTAGACCCACTCCAATTTGCTTTCCGCCCAAATAGGTCCACAGACGATGCAATCTCAACCACACTGCACACTGCCCTAACCCATCTGGACAAGAGGAATACCTATGTGAGAGTGCTGTTCATCGACTACAGCTCGGCATTTAACACCATAGTGCCCTCCAAGCTCGTCATCAAGCTCGAGACCCTGGGTCTCGACCCCGCCCTGTGCAACTGGGTACTGGACTTCCTGACGGGCCGCCCTCAGGTGGTGAGGGTAGGTAACAACATTTCCACCCCGCTGATCCTCAACACTGGGGCCCCACAAGGGTGCGTTCTGAGCCCTCTCCTGTACTCCCTGTTCACCCACGACTGCGTGGCCACGCACGCCTCCAACTCAATCATCAAGTTTGCGGACGACACAACAGTGGTAGGCTCTTCAACCTCAGGAGGCTGAAGAAATTCGGCTTGTCACCAAAAGCACTCACAAACTTCTACAGATGCACAATCGAGAGCATCCTGTCAGGCTGTATCACCACCTGGTACGGCAACTGCTCCGCCCACAACCGTAAGGCTCTCCAGAGGGTAGTGAGGTCTGCACAACGCATCACCCGGGGCAAACTACCTGCCCTCCAGGACACCTACACCACCCGATGTCACAGGAAGGCCATAAAGATCATCAAGGACAACAACCACCCGAGCCACTGCCTGTTCACCCCGCTATCATCCAGAAGGCGAGGTCAGTACAGGTGCATCAAAGCTGGGACCGAGAGACTGAGAAACAGCTTCTATCTCAAGGCCATCAGACTGTTAAACAGCCACCACTAACATTGAGTGGCTGCTGCCAACACACTGACTCAACTCCAGCCACTTTAATAATGGGAATTGATGGGAAATGATGTAAAATATATCACTAGCCACTTTAAACAATGCTACCTAATATAATGTTTACATACCCTACATTATTCATCTCATATGTATATGTATATACTGTACTCTATATCATCTACTGCATCTTTATGTAATACATGTATCACTAGCCACTTTAACTATGCCACTTTGTTTACATACTCATCTCATATGTATATACTGCACTCAATACCATCTACTGTATCTTGTCTATGCCTCTCTGTACCATCACTCATTCATATATCTTTATGTACATATTCCTTATCCCCTTACACTTAAGGTAGTGGTTTTGTTAGCTAGATTACTTGTTGGTTATTACTGCATTGTCGGAACTAGAAGCACAAGCATTTCGCTACACTCGCATTAACATCTGCTAACCATGTGTATGTGACAAATAAAATTTGATTTGATTTGATTTGATTTCACTGAAAGAACAAAAGTTTTGTTTTCGAGATGATAGTTTCCGGATTTGACCATATTAATGACCTAAGGCTCGTATTTCTGTGTGTTATTATGTTTTAACTAAGTCTATGATTTGATTGAGCAGTCTGACTGAGCGATGGTAGGCACCAGCAGGCTCGTAAGCATTCATTCCCACTGCACTTTACTGCGTTTTGCCAGCAGCTGTTTATGACTTCAAGCCTCACAACTCCCGAGATTAGGCTGGTGTAACTGCTGTGAAATGGCTAGCTAGTTAGCGGGGTGCGCGCTAATAGCATTTCGAACATCACTCGCTCTGAGACTTGGAGTGGTTGTTACCCTTGCTCTGCATGGGTAACGCTGCTTCGAGGGTGGCTGTTGTCGTTGTGTTCCTGGTTCGAGCCCAGGTAGGAGGAGAGGGACGGAAGGTATACTGTTACACTGGCAATACTAAAGTGCCTATAACAACATCCAATAGTCAAAGGTTAATGAAATACAAATGGTATAGAGAGAAATAGTCCTATAACTTTTACTTTCTTCTCCAACACCGTGTTTTTGCATTATTTAAACCAAATTGAACATGTTTAATTATTTATTTGAGGGTAAATTGATTTTATTGATGTAGTACATTAAGTTAAAATAAGTGTTCATTCAGTATTGTTGTAATTGCCATTATTACAAATAAATAAAAAATTGTCCGATTAATCGGTATCGGCCTTTTTGGGTCAGCCAATAATCGGTATCGGCGTTGGAAAATCATAATCGGTCGACCTCTAATCTGAATACTGTGTACTACAGTCTAATACAGTTTGAAAACAGTCTAAATACAGTCTGAATACAGTCTAAATACAGTCTAATAGTCTAATACAGTCTGAATACAGTCTAATAGACTAATACAGTTTGAATACAGTCTAATAGACTAATACAGTTTGAATACAGTCTGAATACAGTCTAATAGTCTAATACAGTTTGAATACAGTCTAATAGACTAATACAGTTTGAATACAGTCTAATAGTCTAATACAGTTTGAATACAGTCTGAATACAGTCTGAATACAGTCTGAATACAGTTAAATAGTCAAATACAGTGTAATACAGTCTGAATACAGTCTGAATACAGTTAAATAGTCAAATACAGTGTAATACAGTCTGAATACAGTCTGAATACAGTCTAATAGTCTAATACAGTTCGAATACAGTCTAATACAGTCTGAATACAGTCTAATAGTCTAATACAGTTTGAATACAGTCTGAATACAGTCTGAATACAGTTTAATAGTCAAATACAGTCTGCATACAGTCTGAATACAGTCTGCATACAGTCTGAATACAGTCTAATAGTCTAATACAGTTTGAATACAGTCTAATAGTCTAATACAGTCTGAATACAGTCTAATAGTCTAATACAGTCTGAATACAGTCTAATAGTCTAATACAGTTTGAATACAGTCTAATAGTCTAATACAGTTTGAATACAGTCTAATAGTCTAATACAGTCTGAATACAGTCTAATAGTCTAATACAGTGTAATACAGTCTGAATACAGTCTGAATACAGTCTGAATACAGTCTGAATACAGTCTGAATACAGTTTAATAGTCAAATACAGTCTGCATACAGTCTGAATACAGTCTGCATACAGTCTGAATACAGTCTAATAGTCTAATACAGTCTGAATACAGTCTAATAGTCTAATACAGTGTAATACAGTCTGAATACAGTCTGAATACAGTTTAATAGTCGAATACAGTCTGAATACAGTTTAATAGTCGAATACAGTGTAATACAGTCTGAATACAGTCTGAATACAGTCTGAATACAGTTTAATAGTCGAATACAGTCTGAATACAGTTTAATAGTCGAATACAGTCTGAATACAGTTTAATAGTCGAATACAGTCTGAATACAGTCTGAATACAGTTTAATAGTTGAATACAGTTTGAATACAGTCTGAATACAGTCTGAATACAGTCTGAATACAGTCTGAATACAGTTTAATAGTTGAATACAGTTTGAATACAGTCTGAATACAGTCTGAATACAGTTTAATAGTCGAATACAGTCTGAATACAGTCTGAATACAGTTTAATAGTTGAATACAGTTTGAATACAGTCTGAATACAGTCTGAATACAGTTTAATAGTCGAATACAGTCTGCATACAGTCTGAATACAGTCTGCATACAGTTTAATAGTCGAATACAGTCTGCATACAGTCTGAATACAGTCTGAATACAGTTTAATAGTTGAATACAGTTTGAATACAGTCTGAATACAGTCTGAATACAGTCTAATAGTCTAATACAGTTTGAATACAGTCTGAATACAGTCTGAATACAGTTTAATAGTTGAATACAGTCTGCATACAGTCTGAATACAGTCTGAATACAGTTTAATAGTTGAATACAGTCTGCATACAGTCTGAATACAGTCTGAATACAGTTTAATAGTCGAATACAGTCTGAATACAGTCTGAATACAGTCTGAATACAGTTTAATAGTCGAATACAGTCTGCATATGGAGCTGGAACCCAGTTGGAGAAGCATCAAATTAAATTAAATTGTATTGGTCGCATACACATATTTAGCAGATGTTATTGCGGGTGTAGTGAAATGCTTTTCCTACCTCCAACAGTGCAGTAAAATCTAACAATTCACAACAAAACATACAAATCTAAAAGTAAAAGAATGGATAAATATTAGGATGAGCAATGTCAGAGTGGCATTGACTAAAACACAGTAGAATACAGTATATACACATTGCAAGTTGTCAGAGAGCACACAGATTAAAGTAAAAGATCATCAGAAGGCCGAGGCACAGAGCGAAAGAGCAGATTAAAGGACAAACAGAAGAAACAAACAAGCAAAGTGAGGGTACAAAGAGAAGGGATCTGAGCCAAAAGGAGCGTGCTGCCTGCGTGTGGATGGTTGTGTGTGTACCTCTCCCACGCTCGTCGCTGGTGTTTGTGACGGCGTATGTGTGACGCGCCGTTGTTGTCTAGAGTAATGAACGTGATAGGACACACACACACATACACACACATGACAATGTGAGTGGGTGTATGGCTCCTGAGACACACATTATGTAAGGAGCGATGGTGTGTGGGTGTGTGTGTGTGTATGTGTGTGTATATGTGTGTGTATATGTGTGTGTGTGTGTGACAGGCTTCAATCTGTATAAGTAAACGTGAATCCATTGGTATCTCTTAGTTCCAGTTGTTTTGTCTCCAGAGTATGTTATAACAAAGCTTGTCTCATACACATGCCGAGGAAGGTGCACACGCGTGCGTGTGTGTGTTTGTGTGAATTCACACATGTTGTCCTAAGAATAGTGAAATCAACAAAACTACATTACTATACAGTAGGTGATTGCTGGACCTACTGTATAGTTTTACTGTCAAAATAAAAAATGTACAGTCGGTTCCTGTGCTTATTTGTAGTCCTCCTGCTCCACTGGGTTACGGTTTATCTACATGTCAGATAAATGATGAAGCTTTAACTACTATCTCCCCCTTCCTCGACACACACACGCGCGTACACACGTACGTACACACACACACACACACACACACACACACACACACACACACACACACACACACACACACACACACACACACACACACACACACACACACACACACACACACACACACACACACACACACACACACACACACACACTTGAGAAAGACTTATGTTAGGGATGCATATTGTCTCTTCTTGCCAACTCTTTAAAATCTAGGATCATACTTCATATTTCCTGTAACTCTAGAACCCTTTATAACTCACACGGAACACTTTTAGAACCTCTGTGTGACGCATTAACGAAGGTATCACAACCCTTTCCCTGACAGCTGACTTCAACGCACTAAGCTGTGTAGTCAAAGAGAAAGGCCTTCTCGTGTACGGCATGTGTTTTCACCCTGGAAAAGCATTCTTTTGATCCATAACCCTAAGCCAAGATCTAGCTGTGACACTCTTTCTCTGCATGCATTCCGCCAAGCTGGAAATATAGAAATACACAAGGAAGATTAGTTCCAACATGGCATGAGGATTTCCTAAGCTGTTTTCGATGGAGAAAATTGAGAAAACAAATTTTTCCATTGTAGCAAACACTGGAAGGTTGTTTACGTGGGTTGCAGTACCACAGTGTGTGTGTGTGTGTGTGTGTGTGTGTGTGTGTGTGTGTGTGTTGGTTCTTCTGTCCTTGTGGAAACAAGGAAAATTCTCCCTCATGGGATCTCCCACGTCCCCATGAGGACAAGGGCTATTTTAGCCTTGGTTAGGTTTAGGGTTAAGGTTTATGGAAAATATCATTTTGATTGGAAATCAATTTTAGGTCCCCACGAGAAGAAAATAACAAAATGTGTGTGTGCGTGTATTCATAACAGGACATAGTATGCAGAGTAATGGTGACAGGTTAAAGATCACATGCTGGACACACACACACACACACACACACACACACACACACGCATATACATATGCACTCACACACCACATACAGACACATAGGCTATGGTATCTCCCAACGTCTCCTATCTCCACTATTACTAGCCAAACAGACAGAAACACACACACACAGACATGGACACACACACACTCCTTTGTGTCAGGGGGAATGATCTCGGTATCTCTGCTTGCCTTGCGTGCGGTTGATCTCCCCTCTGTGCTCAATGACATTCTAATTCTCAGCAGTTATTCACTTTTCATCTATCGGACAGAATTACCCTCTCACCTCTCCCTCTTTTCTCCCTGTGTCTCCCCCCTCCCTCTCTACATGTCTCTGTCCTGGGGGGTGGGATGTGTGGAATCCCATCCTATTAACCTTAAACATTGACATGCACACACACACACACACACACACACACCGAGCATCTAGACCTCAGGGCCACAGGGTCCTCCCAGTGAGGAGGGCTTGTCACTGTCAGGCTGCTCAAGATCCACTGCAAAATTCGACGTCCGTCCAGGTAAGCAGGACATCGGCAGATGACTTAAAAGCCGGCCACTAAGGACAACCAGGAGAGCTACTACCATTAAGTAGGCTTGGGGTAAACCGCAAACAACGGCGGCCGCGTGTTCAATCCCAATGCTAGGCACCTGTTTCCTCTTCTTGTTGTTTTAACCCTATCCCAAACCTTAACCTGTACCGTAACAATTCAGAATGAATAACTAAACGTAACCTTCGAAATGTGATGTTTATGGACAAACATCAGGTTCCGCAGTGAGACTGTGAGAGCTTGTTGGATGTCAGGGACACACCTGATCTTTGCCACACACACACACACGTACACACACACACACACACACTTAGGGACATACACACACACGTACACAAAAAAGAGACATGATAGTAATCAATGTAATCAAGGTTGTAAATCATTATTATTTTCATACACAATTTATTTTGGGGCTTAGCTGTGGTCAATTTGTAGTGTACAAATTATTATAATTATGTTCTGGCCCCCTGACCATCCACTCTGATAAACATCATCCGGTGGCTGAATCTAGTTGCCTACCCCTGCTCTACAGTATGGTGATGTGTTTCTCATCCATTAGGCTGACTGACAGTGTGGGGAGATAGAAAGGAAATTGTAATGCTAATACTAATTATAGTTACGCCAGATGGTGTGACTATCGTATGCTTTGGTTGAAGCTCCCTCCCATCATACACTGACTGTACAAAACTTGAAGAACACCTGTTCATTCCATGACATGCTGACCAGGTGAATCCAGGTGAAAGCTATCATCCCTTATGTCACTTGTTAAATCCACTTCAATCAGCGTAGATGAAGGGGAGGAGACAGGTACCCCTTTCCTGCAGTCAAATTACCAAAGCGTCCTCTAGTGAGTGGATGGGTGGAATGTTATTTATATTTTTCAGAATTTAAATGTAAAAAATACAGTGTTTCTATGTCAAACAGTTTTGTTATATGTCAGTCTTCTGTGATGTGTATAAAGTGCAATATTGGGATGAAATCTCAAAATGTAATACATTTAGCTCAAATTCTAGACGTCGGATTATAACGAGGCTACAGCCTCCATAAGGTGACCATTGGACTAAGATCCATCTTGACTGAATAAGTTTGAAGGTACAGTTTTTACTCAATTCCCAATTTACCTCACTCACGTGCACATTTATGCCCAATAAAAACCAACAATGTGCTTTCTTTTTGTAGCATTTCTGCAATGCTAACATCTTTTCAGTTCAATCTCAGAGTTCTAAATGTGGGTGCAACTCGGATGCTGTCCAATAGTAGCAGCTAGCTAGTAGAAGGCTAGCAGCTGTAGATAGCTGGCTTACACCAGTAGGATGAGAAGCAAAAGGAAGGTAGCTAGCTAGCTAGGTGTATTTAGCTATGGAAGGTTTTTCATTTGGCTGAAGTCTGTGTAAACTGCTGACCTGGACACCTGATCACTGTCAGAAGATCCAGAGACAATTCTACCCTTTTACTTATTCATTCATTCAGTACGCCCCGCTCCTCTGTCAACGCAATTTCCTTCATGTCATTATACTCCAAATTTGTGCCAACTGATCAACTACCTTTTCAATGTGTTCCTGAAAACCGTCGCCATCCACAAGTGAAAAGTATAAGGTGTGCGGGTTACACACAAAGCACGCAGGTAAAACAACAGCACCATCATGATCATTGCTTGCTTGTGCGACCTGTTAGCTACAGTATGTGATAACATGCAACTGTTTTCAACGCATCAACTGTTTTAGACAACAACAACAAAAACATTTTGGAGCAAACGCATGATGTCATCACCACACTGCCCATTTAAATAGCGTGTCAAGTTGACGTGTCTATAAACTGGGTTCGTAGTGTAACGGTTAGCATCTCTGCCCTGGGATTCAAAGGTCCTGGGATTCAAAGGTCCTGGTTTCGCCTACCAGAGAGGATAGTATGACCATTCTCTTTCGTGTATACTTTTTGACACCTCCCTCAGGCTGCCTACACATTGTTGGAAGTACAATAGACCAACATAGCTGCTGTAGTAGGTCAAAGCTGTGTGCTGGAAAGCCTTGGTAGAGCATGGGTGAAGTAGGCATTGTGGTGCTCAAGTGAATTTCCTTTATTTTTCAGTTTCAGACCAATGCCTACATCTCACTTAAAACGTTGTTTTTTGTTTTTAATCATATTGTAACCCTGCATCCAAACAGACTGCTCTTATACAGAAAATTCAGATTTCAGCATGCCAATTCTTTATTGTGTTTGACAATGCAGTGGCAATTGGAAAGGTTCTGTGGATAATGTGTTGGATGTTGTTCAATGACTGGCTGAATGAGCCAGGTGCATGTGTGTGCATTCTGCATTGAACTACAGTTTGTGTCTGTGTGTGCATACCTGTGTGTGTGTGCGCATGTGGGTCAGTGTGCATGCATGAGTGTGTATCTGAAATGTGTGCGTGTGTGTGTGTGTGTGTGTGTGTGTGTGTGTGCGTGTGCGTGTGGTGTGCGTGTGTGTGTGTGTGTGTGTGTGTGTGTGTGTGTGTGAGTGAGTGATATGTAATACAGGTTGCTGCATAGGTTATTCATCTCTGACCTCTAAACAATAATACTTTTAGACAATCCTGTCGCTACACCAACAAACCTAGCATGTAAACCTGCTTACTGTCATCAGAGTCATAGGACAGGGAGATGGATGGAGGGAGGGAGAGAGAGAGAGAGAGAGAGAGAGAGAGAGAGAGAGAGAGAGAGAGAGCGAGCGAGTGAGAGAAACAGAGGGATGGAGAAAGAGAGAGGCAGACAGGCCGACAGTGGGAGAAAGGAGAAAACAGGTCTATAGATAGCTGCCCCAGAGGACTATGAGCCAATGTGAGCATTAAGAGCAGAAAGGATTGAGGAGCGGCGAAAGAACACTTGCGTAACATTGAGGGAATGTCGCCGGTAAAGCAGCAGTGATGTAGGACAGCGAAGAGAGATGCTACAGTCTGAACTGGGTCAGAGTCCTCATCTGAGGGCATCGGGTGCATTGGAGAGAGAGGGTGTGTTGTGTGTTTTCTATAGATGAAATATTTCATACTGACAGTGGATTTGAATAGACAGGGCCCTTCAATGTCCTTCATGCCCATAACACTTCAATAGCTTTGGGAGAGTATAGAAATACATTGAATAGAGGAGCTAAGGTTCATGGTCTCATCAGCTTGGTACTTGGTACTGAACATTCTAGGCAGGAAGTACACTATATAAATAAAAGTATGTGGACAACCCTTAAAATAGTGAATTCGGCTGTTTCAGCCACACCCGTTGCTGACAGGAATAAGAAATTGTTTACACAGCCATGCAATCTCCATAGACAAACATTGTCAGTAAAATAGCCTTACTGAAGAGCTCAGTCACTTTCAACGTGGCACCATCATAGGATGCCACCTTTCCAACAAGTCAGTTCGTCAAATTTCTGCACTGCTAGAGCTGCCCCAGTCAACTGTAAGTGCTGTTATTGTGAAGTGGAAACGTCTGGAGCAACAACGGCTCAGCCGGGAAGTGGTAGGCCACACAAGCTCACAGAAAGGGACCGCCGAGTGCTGAAGTGCGTAGCGCCCAAAAATCGTCTCACTTCCAAGTTCCAAACTGCCTCTGGAAGCCACGTCAGCACAATAACTGCTTGTTAGGAACTTCATGAAATGGGTTTTCCATGGCCGAGCAGCCGCACACAAGACTAAGATCACCATGCGCAATGGCAAGCGACGGACGAATCTGGGTTTGGGGGATGCCACGAGAACGCTACCTGCCCCAATGCATAGTGCCAACTGTAAAGTTTGGTGGAGGAGGGATAATGGTCTGGGGCTGTTTTTCATGGTTAACACTACAGCATACAACAACGTTCTAGACGATTCTGTGCTTCCAACTTTGTGGCAACAGTTTGAGGAAGGCCCTTTCCTGTTTCAGCATAACAGTGCCCCCGTGCACAAAGCGAGGTCCATACAGAAATGGTTTGTGGAGATCGGTGTGGAAGAACTTGACTGGCCTGCACAGAGCCCTGCCCTCAACCCCATTGAACACCTTTGGGATGAATTGGAAACCCGACTGCGAGCCGGGCCTAATCGCCCAACATCAAGGCTCTTGTGGCTGAACGGAAGCAAGTCCCCGCAGCAATGTTCCAACATCTAGTGGAAAGCTTTCCCAGAAGAGTGGAGGCTGTTATAGCAGCAAAGGGGGGACCATATTAATGCCCATGATCTTGGGATGAGATGTTCAACGAGCAGGTGTCCACATACTTTTGGTCATGTAGTGTATGTAATGTCAAGATGAGTAACATGTTGGTGTAACACTTCAGTATACCCTTCAGTGTCTAGCTGCCAATAGAATGACTGTCCATAGCAACTGTGGGTATTTGTAGATAATCTCTTGGAGTCTTTAAGGGGATGGTTGAGTGCTGGTGTGCTGTATGGTGCTTGTATGGTTTGTGTGTGTGTTTTAGAGTGTGTCTGTGTGTGTGGCCGGTCTCCGTTATAGAATAAAGGCCTGCAGAAATGGGTCAATGCCGGCCTCTCTCCTCCCTCCGTCTCCTCCCTCCGTCTCCTCCCTCAATCTCTCTCCTCTGCTCTTTGCTCATGCAGCCGTAAATCAGAGTTTAAAAAAAAAACCTGTCTGTATCCTCATGTCTCTCCCAAATATAGACTAAAACACCTCTGCCTGTCCACTCCCCTAGCAGCACAGGATTCAATGAGCCGCCCGTCTCTCTCTCTCTCTCTCTCTCTCTACTGTGTCGTGTCTTAAAGCTCCCATTAGCTCAGAGTTCTTCCTGTCCCCTTTTTAGGCCTACCCTTCAGGCTACCACACACACTTACGCAGTCGCTAGCTCAGACACACACAGAGGCACACTCACACACAGACACTGACACACTAACATATTCTGACAACTCTAACAACGCCATTCTCACATGAACACTTGAAAATACGTTTTGAGTCTGAATTTAAGTAGCTTAAAAAGGAAAATAACACTCTCTTTACAACTCTTTTTCAATCTTCGTCTCCATCTTTCTTCCCTTCTCTCTCTCACTTCCCCTTCTCTCTCAGTCTCTCTCTCCCTTCTCTCTCGGTCTCTCTTTCTCTTCCCCTTCTCAGTTTCTCTCTCGCGGTCTCTCTCTCGTCCCCTTCTCTTTCGGTCCCTCTCTCTTCCCCTTCTCTCTGTCTCTCTCTCGTCCCCTTCTCTCTCTCTCAGTCTCTCTCTTCCCCTTCTCTCTCAGTCTCTCTCCCTCAGTCTCTCTCTTCCCCTTCTCTCTCTCTCTCTTCCCCTTCTCTCTCTCTCTCTCTCTCTCTCTCTCTCTCTCAGTCTCTCTCTCTTCCCCTTCTCTCTCTCTCAGTCTCTCTCTCGTACCCTTCTCTCTCTCTCTCTCTCTCTCTCTCTCTCTGTCTCTATCTCGTCCCCTTCTCTCTCGGTCTCTCTCTCTTCCCCTTCTCTCTCGGTCTCTCTCTCTCTCAGTCTCTCTCTCTTCCCCTTCTCTCTCGGTCTCTCTCTCTTCCCCTTCTCTCTCTCTCTCTCTCTCTCTCTCTCTCTCTCTCTCTCTGTCTCTATCTCGTCCCCTTCTCTCTCGGTCTCTCCCTCTTCCCCATCTCTCTCCCTTCTCTCTCAGTCTCTCTTTCTCTTCCCCTTCTCAGTCCGTCTCTCTCTCGTCCCCTTCTCTCTCGGTCTCTCTCTCGTCCCCTTCTCGCTCAGTCTCTCTCTTCCCCTTCTCTCTCAGTCTCTCTCTCGTCCCCTTCTCTCTCAGTCTCTCTCTCTCTCTCTCTCGGTCTCTCTCTCTTCCCCTTCTCTGTCAGTCTCTCTCTCGTCCCCCCCTCTCTCTCTCTCTCTCTCTCTCTCTCTCTCTCTGTCTCTCTCTCTTCCCCTTCTCTCTCTCTCAGTCTCTCTCTCGTACCCTTCTCTCCCAGTCTCTCTCTCTCTCTCTCTCTCTCTCTCTCTCTCTCGGTCTCTCTACCTCTGTCTTTGATTCTCTTTGGCAACAAAATGGCACCCTATTCCCTATATAGTGCACTATGGGCCCTGGTCAAAAGCAGTGCACTATAGGGAATATTGTGCCATTGGAGAGACTGTCTTTGTATACCCAGTTCCAGCTTTCTTTGGGAGTATCTTCGTTCCTCTAAGGCAGATCCACACTGACATTGTCTCTGTCTGATTATGATGTGTGCAATTACATTCTGCTAGAAATAAACTATGTGTGTGTGTGTGTGTGTGCGTGCGTGCGTGCGTGTGTGTGTCAGTGTGTGTGGTCTCTGTGTGTTCAAACAGAATAAATAACTATTTCTGTTGTGTTCAGCTGGACAGCTCAGTAGGACGTCACAGTCAAATCGGAGACAGCCATATCAAAACAACAAAACACTCCTCCACGACGTCAGAGCAACACTGAGAGAACGTTGCTACCATGTTAGTGGTTGATATGGAGGAGTGTGGCTGATGCACTATGCTATACGCCAACTGTTTTTTGGTTTCTTTCACAAACACACTTTAAGCTTCTTTAGACTAGACACCTTATTGTGAGAAGAGAGGAGAAGGGAGGGAGGGAGGAGGGGAGGGAAGGAGGAAGAGGGAGGGAGGGAGGTGACAGGAGGAAGTGGGAGGGAGGGAGGGAGGATGGGGAGAGGAGGAGAGGAAGGGAAGGAGGAAGACGGAGGGAGGGAGGGAGGTGACAGGAGGAAGAGGGAGGGAGGGAGAGAGGGAGATAGAATGGGGAGAGGAGGAAGAGGGAGGGAGGGAGGGAGGATGGGGAGAGGAGGAAGAGGGAGGGAGGTAGAATGGGGAGAGGAGGAAGAGGGAGGGAGGAAGATAGGATGGGGAGAGGAGGAAGAGGGAGGAGGGTAGGATGGGGAGAAGAGGAAGAGGGGAGTGCAAAAGCTTTTTGGGGACGAAAGTCTAAAAGATGAGGGAGGGAAGGAGGAGCGATAAGGGAAGGAGGGCTGGAGAGAAGGAAGGATGAAGAGCGGGAGAGAAGGAGCGATAACGAAAGCAGGGGTGGAGAGAGGGAGAGAAGGAACGATGAGGGAAGGAGGGATGCAAAAAGAGGGAAGTGGGTCAACGGTCTGATGGGAGAAACGAGAGAATGAGACAACATTCGGTGACACAGAGAGAAAGAGGGAGCAATGGAAGAGAGGAGGAGGAGGGAAACTAAATGAAGAAAAAGGGATGGGCAGACGAAGAGTGTGTGAGAGAGAGAGAGTAGAAAAAGGCCGTAGGAGGGATGGGATCTTTTAGAGGAACTCTTAAAAGGCGTTTATTTCTGGATCACATTAATGCCAAATGTCACAGACACACAACTTTACTGTAGAGGAGTTGACTGCTAGAGCAGAACACGCACACACGCACCACAAACTGAACAAATGTTTTTGCTGTGAAACGGAGTTGATGGAAACAGAGAAAGAAGAACAGAGAGCGAGAGGGAGATAGAGAGGTGACGAGAGAGAAAAAGAGAGAGTGGGAGAGAGGGAGAGAGAGTGCAAGAGGGAGGGAGAGAGAAGGAGAGTGAGAAGGAGAGAGCGTACAACTTGTTCTGAACAGAGTAGTACATCTTAAAGAGTGTAATTACACAGAACTGTCACGTTAATTAAAGCTTTTAATGAAGTAAATGAGTGCTCAGCAAGAACAAAAACCACCAGCCACAGGGAGTGTGTGTGTGTGTGTGTGTGTGTGTGTGTGTGTGTGTGTGTGTGTGTGTGTGTGTGTGTGTGTGTGTGTATTTTGCTCTGCGTCTCCTCTCTGTGTGTTTTTACTGTCTTCCATTCTGGCCTCATTGCTTTTTAAGTAAAATAACCCAGGAATGTTTGGAAAAACCTGTGGATGGAATGTGTGTGTGTTAGTGTGTGTGTGTGTTTGTGTCTGCAAGTGTGCCTGAGTGTGTGTGTGTCTGCGAGAGACAGAGAGCGAGACAGACATATAGACAGAACGAGAGAGAGGGAGGTAGAGAGAGTTTTGGCCCATTCCTCCTGACAGAGCTGGTGTAACTGAGTCAGGTTTGTAGGCCTCCTGGCTCGCAAAGCTTCTTTTTCAGTTCTGCCCACAAATGTTCTATGGCATTGAGCTCAGGACTTTGTGATGGCCACTCTAATACCTTGACTTTGTTGTACTTAAGCCATCTTGCCACAACTTTGGAAGTATGCTTGGGGTCATTGTCCATTTGGAAGACCCATTTGCGTCCAAGCTTTAACTTTCTGACTGATGTCTTGAGTTGCTTCAATATATCCACATAATTTTCTTTCCTCATGATGCCATCTATTTTGTGAAGTGCACCAGTCCCTCCTGCAGCAAAGCACCCCCACAACATGATGCTGCCACCCCTGTGCTTCACAGTTGAGATGGTGTTCTTCAGTTTGCAAGCCTCCCCCTTTTTCCCCCAAACATAACGATGGTCATTATGGCCAAACAGTTCTATTTTTGTTTCATCAGGCCAGAGGACATTTCTTCAAAAAGTACGATATTTGTCCCCATGCGTTGTTGCAAACCGTAGTCTGTCTTTTTTATGGCAGTTTTGAAGCAGTGGCTTCTTCCTTGCTGAGCGGCCTTTCAGGTTATGTCGATATGGGACTCATTTTACTGTGGATATAGATACTTTTGTACCTGTTTCCTCCAGCATCTTCACAAGGTCCTTTACTTACTTAGTGTATGTAAACTTCTGACCCACTGGAATTGTGATGCAGTGAATTATGAGTGAAGTAATCTGTCTGTAAACAATTGTTGGAAAAATGACACAAAGTAGATGTCCTAACCGACTTGCCAAAACTATAGTTTGTTAACAAGACATTTGTGGGGTGGTTGAAAAATGAGTTTGAATGATTCCAACCTAAGTGTATGTAAACTTCTGACTTCAACCGTATAGACAGAAAGAGAGAGAGAGAGAGAGGGGTAGGTAGGTAGAGAGAGACTGAGACAGACAGACATATGGACAGAAAGAGAGAGGTAGGTACAGTGGGGCAAAAAAGTATTTAGTCAGCCACCAATTGTGCAAGTTCTCCCACTTAAAAAGATGAGAGAGGCCTGTAATTTTCATCATAGGTACACTTCAACTATGACAGACCAAATGAAAAGAAAAAAAATCCAGAAAATCAAATTATGGTGGAAAATAAGTATTTGGTCACCTATAAACAAGCAAGATTTCTGGCTCTCACAGACCTGTAACTTCTTCTTTAAGAGGCTCCTCTGTCCTCCACTCGTTACTTGTATTAATGGCACCTGTTTAAACTTGTTATCAGTATAAAAGACACCTGTCCACAACCTCAAACAGTCACACTCCACTATGGCCAAGACCAAAGAGCTGTCAAAAGACACCAGAAACAAAATTGTAGACCTGCACCAGGCTGGGAAGACTGAATCTGCATTAGGTAAGCAGCTTAGTTTGAAGAAATCAACTGTGGGAGCAATTATTAGGAAATGGAAGACATTCAAGACCACTGATAATCTCCCTCGATCTGGGGCTCCACGCAAGATCTCACCCTGTGGGGTCAAAATGATCACAAGAACGGTGAGCAAAAATTCCAGAACCACACGGGGGGACCTAGTGAATGACCTGCAGAGAGCTGGGACCAAAGGAACAAAGCCTACCATCAGTTACACACTATGCCGCCAGGGACTCAAATCCTGCAGTGCCAGACGTATCCCCCTGCTTAAGCCAAAACATGTCCAGGCCCGTCTGAAGTTTGCTAGAGAGCATTTGGATGATCCAGAAGAAGATTGGGAGAATGTCATATGGTCAGATGAAACCAAAATATAACTTTTGGTAAAAACTCAACTCGTCGTGTTTGGAGGACAAAGAATGCTGAGTTGCATCCAAAGAACACCATACCTACTGTGAAGCATGGGGGTGGAAACATCATGCTTTGGGGCTGTTTTTCTGCAAAGGGACCAGGACGACTGATCCGTGTAAAGGAACGAATAAATGGGGCCATGTATTGTGAGATTTTGAGTGAAAACCTCCTTTCATCAGCAAGGGCATTGAAGATGAAACGTGCCTGGGTCTTTCAGCATGACAATGATGCCAAACACACCGCCCGGGTAACGAAGGAGTGGTTTCGTAAGAAGCATTTCAAGGTCCTGGAGTGGCCTAGCCAGTCTCCAGATCTTAACCCCATAGTAAATCTTTGGAGGGAGTTGAAAGTCCGTGTTGCCCAGCAACAGCCCCAAAACATCACTGCTCTAGAGCAGATCTGCATGGAGGAATGGGCCAAAATACCAGCAACAGTGTGTGAAAACCTTGTGAAGACTTACAGAAAACGTTTGACCTCTGTCATTGCCAACAAAGTACAACAAAGTATTGAGATACACTTTTGTTATTGACCAAATACTTATTTTCCATCATAATTTACAAATAAATTAATAAAAAATCCTACAATGTGATTTTCTGGATTTTTTTTCTTCTCATTTTGTCTGTCATAGTTGAAGTGTACCTATGATGAAAATTACAGGCCTCTCTCATATTTTTAAGTGGGAGAACTTGTACAATTGGTGGCTGACTAAATAATTGTTTGCCCCACTGTAGGTAGGTAGAGAGACTGAGACAGACAGACAGACAGACAGACAGACAGACAGACAGACAGACAGACAGACAGACAGAAAGAGGTAGGTAGAGAGACTGAGACAAAAATACAGACAGAAAGAGAGAGAGAGAGAGAGAGAGTGAGACAAACATACAGACAGAAAGAGAGAGATAGGGAGGTAGAGAGAGAGAGAGAGAGACAGACAGACAGACAGACAGACAGACAGACAGACAGAAAGAGAGAGGTAGGTAGGTAGAGAGAGAGACAAACATACAGACAGAAGGAGAGGGAGGTAGAGAGAGAGAGAGACTGACAGACATACAGACAGAAAGAGAGAGGTAGGTAGAGAGACTGAGACAAACATACAGACAGAAAGAGAGAGAAAGAGAGAGAGAGAGAGAGAGAGAGAGAGAGAGAGTGAGACAAACATACAGACAGAAAGAGAGAGAGAGAGGGAGGTAGAGAGACTGAGACAAACATACAGACAGAAAGAGAGAGAGAGGGAGGTAGCGAGAGAGAGAGAGAGAGAGAGAGAGAGAGACAGAAAGACATACAGACAGAAAGAGAGAGAGAGGGGGGTAGAGAGAGAGAGACAGACAGACATACAGACAGAAAGAGAGAGAGAGGGAGGTAGAGAGAGAGAGAGACAGACAGACAGACAGACAAAAAGAGAGAGAGAGGGAGGTAGAAAGAGAGAGACAGACAAACATACAGACAGAAAGAGAGAGAGAGGGAGGTAGAGAGAGAGAGAGACAGAGAGACAGACAGAGGTAGAGAGAGAGACTGAGACAGACAGACATACAGACAGAAAGAGAGAGGGAGGTAGAGAGAGAGAAACAGACAGACATGCAGACAGAAAGAGAGAGAGAGGGAGGTAGAGAGAGAGAGAGACAGACATACAGACATAAAGAGAGAGAGAGGGGGGTAGAGAGAGAGACAGACAGACAGACATACAGACAGAAAGAGAGAGAGAGGGAGGTAGAGAGAGAGAGACAGACAGACATGCAGACAGAAAGAGAGAGAGAGGGAGGTAGAGAGAGAGACAGACAGACATACAGACAGAAAGAGAGAGAGAGGGCGGTAGAGAGAGAGACAGACAGACAGACAGACATACAGACAGAAAGAGAGAGAGAGGGAGGTAGAGAGAGAGACAGACAGACAGAAAGAGAGAGAGAGGGAGGTAGAGAGAGAGACAGACAGACAGACAGAAAGAGAGAGAGAGGGAGGTAGAGAGAGAGAGACTGACATACAGACAGAAAGCGAGAGAGGGAGGTAGAGAGACAGACAGACAGACAGACATACAGACAGAAAGAGAGAGAGGGAGGTAGAGAGAGAGAGACAGACAGACAGACAGACAGACAGACAGAGGGAGGTAGAGAGAGAGAGAGACAGACATACAGACAGAAAGAGAGAGAGAGAGGGAGGTAGAGAGACAGACAGACAGACAGACAGACAGACAGACAGACAGACAGACAGACAGACAGAAAGAGAGAGAGGGAGGTAGAGAGAGAGAGAGACAGACAGAAAGAGAGAGAGAGGGAGGTAGAGAGAGAGACAGACAGACAGACAGAAAGAGAGAGAGAGGGAGGTAGAGAGAGAGAGACTGACATACAGACAGAAAGCGAGAGAGGGAGGTAGAGAGACAGACAGACATACAGACAGAAAGAGAGAGAGGGAGGTAGAGAGAGAGAGACAGACAGACAGACAGACAGACAGACAGACAGACAGACAGACAGAGGGAGGTAGAGAGAGAGAGAGACAGACATACAGACAGAAAGAGAGAGAGAGAGAGGGAGGTAGAGAGAGAGAGACAGACAGACAGACAGACAGACAGACAGACAGACAGACAGACAGACAGACAGAAAGAGAGAGAGGGAGGTAGAGAGAGAGAGAGACAGACAGACATACAGACAGAAAGAGAGAGAGAGAGGGATGTAGAGAGAGAGAGTGCGCTGTAGAGAAAGAGAGCTGGCTGGTAAAAGTTTGATCAGGGTTAAGTCTCTGCATGGTCTAGTTTGTGGCTGAGGGAATAGCCAGGTCCCAGAGTACAGCAGAGGAAAACACTCGTTTATCCTCCCTCTCTCTCTCTACCTCTCTTCTGTTCCCTGCTGTAAGTGGAGCGTTCATACGCGGCATTGAACAGCACTAAGTCTTTATGGAAGCACCTCTCCCTGGAGACGAACCACCAACTGCCTGAAACAAGTAGAAAAATATACAGATAACACAAAACGACTACTTATTTAGCAATTTATTTGACATTTTTATTACCTTTATACCTTTACTAAGTTAGTTAGTCTACCACGGCGGAAAGACTCTTACTTCAAAGTACGTCCCCTGTGTGTAGTAGCTACCTTCTGATGTCTTTACTCTGAAACTGGGACTGGGAAAAGAGCAATGGACGGAATTGAATCGGTGTCAATTAGTCCAATTTCCAAAATAAAATCACATGAGCCATTCTGTTTTTCGCACCTTTTTCCCTATCCCTATCATTCCTTTCTCACATACTAATCAAGTGTACACCCCAACACACACCCCAACACACACACACACACACACACACACACACACAACCTCATTATGTGCAGGGTCTTTGTTGGGGGGGTGTAAGGCCAGGGATTAAGGCAGATCTTGAACCATGAATAGGACCAGGCAGTGTGTTTGTGCGTGCGTGTGTACGTGCGTGCGTGTGTGTGTGTGCGTGTGTGATTGAGTGTGTGTGTGTGAATAGGACCAGTCTGGGGCTTGGCTCTTGCTGAATTAATTACACTAATTAGCTCAATAATTGCATACCTTAAAACCTTGATTATAGTGGCTGGGGCCAGGGGAGTGGGGTTGGGGTAGGGGTGGGGTTGGGGTAGGGGCCGGGGAGGGCTGGGGTTGGAGTAGGGGCTGGGGTTGGGGTAGGGGCTGGGGAGGCCTGGGGTTGGGGTAGGGGCTGGGGTTGGGGTAGGGGCTGGGGAGGGCTGGGGTTGGGGGAGGGCTGGGGTTGGGGTTGGGGTAGGGGCTAGGGGAGGGTTAGGGTTTGGGTAGGGGCTGGGAGAGGGCTGGGGGAGGGCTGGGGTAGGGGCTGGGGGAGGGTTAGGGTAGGGGGTGGGGAGGGTTAGGGTTGGGGTAGGGGCTGGGGCTGGGTGAGGGCTGGGGTTGGGGCTGGGGGAGGGAACAGGGAGGGCTAGGGTTAGAAGGGGGAGGGTTAGGGTTGGAAGGGTGAGGGGGAGGGTTGGGAAGGGGTCGGGAATGGCTAGGGTTGGAAAGGGGAGGGGGAGGGTTGGGAAGGGGTCGGGAATGGCTAGGGTTGGAAAGGGGAGGATTAGGGTTGGAAGGGCGAGGGGGAGGGTTGAAAGGGGAAGGGCTAGGGTTGGAAGGGGAAGGCCTAGGTTTGGAAGGGGAAGGGCTAGGATTGGGAAGGGGAAGGGCTAGGGTTGGAAGGGGAAGGGCCAGGGTTGGAAGGGGAAGGGCTAGGGCTAGGGTTGGGAAGGGGAAGGGCTAGGGTTGGGAAGGGCTAGGGTTGGAAGGGGAAGGGCTAGGGTTGGAAGGGGAAGGGCTAGGGTTGGGAAGGGCTAGGGTTGGAAGGGGAAGGGCTAGGGTTGGAAGGGGAAGGGCTAGGGTTGGGAAGGGCTAGGGTTGGGAAGGGCTAGGGTTGGGAAGGGCTAGGGTTGGAAGGGGAAGGGCTAGGGTTGGAAGGGGAAGGGCTAGGGTTGGGAAGGGGAAGGGCTAGGGTTGGAAGGCAAAGGGCTAGGGTTGGAAGGGGAAGGGCTATGGTTGGAAGGGGAAGGGCTAGGGTTGGAAGGGGAAGGGCTAGGGTTGGGAAGGGAGGGGGAAGGGGTGCAACTAAGGGGAGTGGAGAGAGAAAGACAGCGGGATCATACACACACATGAATACAGTCACAAATCAACATATACACACAATAAGTGGGCTAAAGTGCGTAATAAATTACACAAAATAATCCAACCAAAAATGTTCCATTCATACCTACTTCATTAACATGTAATAAAGAGTAGCAGCAGCTGTGTTCATAACATCTAATAAAGAGTAGCAGCAGCTGTGTTCATAACATGTAATAAAGAGTAGCAGCAGCTGTGTTCATAACATGTAATAAAGAGTAGCAGCAGCTGTGTTCATAACATGTAATAAAGAGTAGCAGCAGCTGTGTTCATAACATGTAATAAAGAGTAGCAGCAGCTGTGTTCATAACATCTATTAAAGAGTAGCAGCAGCTGTGTTCATAACATCTATTAAAGAGTAGCAGCAGCTGTGTTCATAACATGGAATAAAGAGTAGCAGCAGCTGTGTTCATAACATCTAATAAAGAGTAGCAGAAGCTGTGTTCATAACATGTAATAAAGAGTAGCAGCAGCTGTGTTCATAACATCTAATAAAGAGTAGCAGCAGCTGTGATCATAACATCTAATAAAGAGTAGCAGCAGCTGTGTTCATAACATGGAATAAATAGTAGCAGCAGCTGTGATCATAACATCTAATAAAGAGTAGCAGCAGCTGTGTTCATAACATGTAATAAAGAGTAGCAGCAGCTGTGTTCATAACATGGAATAAAGAGTAGCAGCAGCTGTGTTCATAACATGGAATAAAGAGTAGCAGCAGCTGTGTTCATAACATGGAATAAAGAGTAGCAGCAGCTGTGTTCATAACATGTAATAAAGAGTAGCAGCAGCTGTGTTCATAACATGGAATAAAGAGTAGCAGCAGCTGTGTTCATAACATGTAATAAAGAGTAGCAGCAGCTGTGTTCATAACATGTAATAAAGAGTAGCAGCAGCTGTGTTCATAACATGTAATAAAGAGTAGCAGCAGCTGTGTTCATAACATCTATTAAAGAGTAGCAGCAGCTGTGTTCATAACATCTATTAAAGAGTAGCAGCAGCTGTGTTCATAACATGGAATAAAGAGTAGCAGCAGCTGTGTTCATAACATCTAATAAAGAGTAGCAGAAGCTGTGTTCATAACATGTAATAAAGAGTAGCAGCAGCTGTGTTCATAACATCTAATAAAGAGTAGCAGCAGCTGTGATCATAACATCTAATAAAGAGTAGCAGCAGCTGTGTTCATAACATGGAATAAATAGTAGCAGCAGCTGTGATCATAACATCTAATAAAGAGTAGCAGCAGCTGTGTTCATAACATGTAATAAAGAGTAGCAGCAGCTGTGTTCATAACATGGAATAAAGAGTAGCAGCAGCTGTGTTCATAACATGGAATAAAGAGTAGCAGCAGCTGTGTTCATAACATGGAATAAAGAGTAGCAGCAGCTGTGTTCATAACATGTAATAAAGAGTAGCAGCAGCTGTGTTCATAACATGGAATAAAGAGTAGCAGCAGCTGTGTTCATAACATCTAATAAAGAGTAGCAGCAGCTGTGTTCATAACATCTAATAAAGAGTAGCAGCAGCTGTGTTCATAACATGGAATAAAGAGTAGCAGCAGCTGTGTTCATAACATGTAATAAAGAGTAGCAGCAGCTGTGTTCATAACATGTAATAAAGAGTAGCAGCAGCTGTGTTCATAACATCTAATAAAGAGTAGCAGCAGCTGTGTTCATAACATGGAATAAAGAGTAGCAGCAGCTGTGTTCATAACATGTAATAAAGAGTAGCAGCAGCTGTGTTCATAACATCTAATAAAGAGTAGCAGCAGCTGTGTTCATAACATGGAATAAAGAGTAGCAGCAGCTGTGTTCATAACATGGAATAAAGAGTAGCAGCAGCTGTGTTCATAACATGGAATAAAGAGTAGCAGCAGCTGTGTTCATAACATGTAATAAAGAGTAGCAGCAGCTGTGTTCATAACATGGAATAAAGAGTAGCAGCAGCTGCGATCATAACATCTAATAAAGAGTAGCAGCAGCTGTGTTCATAACATCTAATAAAGAGTAGCAGCAGCTGTGTTCATAACATGGAATAAAGAGTAGCAGCAGCTGTGTTCATAACATCTAATAAAGAGTAGCAGCAGCTGTGTTCATAACATGGAATAAAGAGTAGCAGCAGCTGTGTTCATAACATGGAATAAAGAGTAGCAGCAGCTGTGTTCATAACATGGAATAAAGAGTAGCAGCAGCTGTGTTCATAACATGTAATAAAGAGTAGCAGCAGCTGTGTTCATAACATCTAATAAAGAGTAGCAGCAGCTGTGTTCATAACATGGAATAAAGAGTAGCAGCAGCTGTGTTCATAACATGTAATAAAGAGTAGCAGCAGCTGTGTTCATAACATGTAATAAAGAGTAGCAGCAGCTGTGTTCATAACATCTCATAAAGAGTAGCAGCAGCTGTGTTCATGACATGGAATAAAGAGTAGCAGCAGCTGTGTTCATAACATCTAATAAAGAGTAGCAGCAGCTGTGTTCATAACATGGAATAAAGAGTAGCAGCAGCTGTGTTCATAACATGTAATAAAGAGTAGCAGAAGCTGTGTTCATAACATGGAATAAAGAGTAGCAGCAGCTGTGTTCATAACATGTAATAAAGAGTAGCAGCAGCTGTGTTCATAACATCTAATAAAGAGTAGCAGCAGCTGTGTTCATAACATCTAATAAAGAGTAGCAGCAGCTGTGTTCATAACATGGAATAAAGAGTAGCAGCAGCTGTGTTCATAACATGTAATAAAGAGAAGCAGCAGCTGTGTTCATAACATCTAATAAAGAGTAGCAGCAGCTGTGTTCATAACATGGAATAAAGAGTAGCAGCAGCTGTGTTCATAACATGGAATAAAGAGTAGCAGCAGCTGTGTTCATAACATGGAATAAAGAGTAGCAGCAGCTGTGTTCATAACATGTAATAAAGAGTAGCAGCAGCTGTGTTCATAACATGGAATAAAGAGTAGCAGCAGCTGTGATCATAACATCTAATAAAGAGTAGCAGCAGCTGTGTTCATAACATCTAATAAAGAGTAGCAGCAGCTGTGTTCATAACATGGAATAAAGAGTAGCAGCAGCTGTGTTCATAACATCTAATAAAGAGTAGCAGCAGCTGTGTTCATAACATGGAATAAAGAGTAGCAGCAGCTGTGTTCATAACATGGAATAAAGAGTAGCAGCAGCTGTGTTCATAACATGGAATAAAGAGTAGCAGCAGCTGTGTTCATAACATGTAATAAAGAGTAGCAGCAGCTGTGTTCATAACATCTCATAAAGAGTAGCAGCAGCTGTGTTCATGACATGGAATAAAGAGTAGCAGCAGCTGTGTTCATAACATCTAATAAAGAGTAGCAGCAGCTGTGTTCATAACATGGAATAAAGAGTAGCAGCAGCTGTGTTCATAACATGTAATAAAGAGTAGCAGCAGCTGTGTTCATAACATGGAATAAAGAGTAGCAGCTGTGTTCATAACATGTAATAAAGAGTAGCAGCAGCTGTGTTCATAACATGGAATAAAGAGTAGCAGCAGCTGTGTTCATAACATGGAATAAAGAGTAGCAGCAGCTGTGTTCATAACATGTAATAAAGAGTAGCAGCAGCTGTGTTCATAACATCTAATAAAGAGTAGCAGCAGCTGTGATCATAACATGGAATAAAGAGTAGCAGCAGCTGTGTTCATAACATGTAATAAAGAGTAGCAGCAGCTGTGTTCATAACATGTAATAAAGAGTAGCAGCAGCTGTGTTCATAACATGTAATAAAGAGTAGCAGCAGCTGTGTTCATAACATCTAATAAAGAGTAGCAGCAGCTGTGATCATAACATGGAATAAAGAGTAGCAGCAGCTGTGTTCATAACATGTAATAAAGAGTAGCAGCAGCTGTGTTCATAACATGTAATAAAGAGTAGCAGCAGCTGTGTTCATAACATGTAATAAAGAGTAGCAGCAGCTGTGTTCATAACATGTAATAAAGAGTAGCAGCAGCTGTGTTCATAACATGTAATAAAGAGTAGCAGCAGCTGTGTTCATAACATGGAATAAAGAGTAGCAGCAGCTGTGTTCATAACATCTAATAAAGAGTAGCAGCAGCTGTGTTCATAACATGTAATAAAGAGTAGCAGCAGCTGTGTTCATAACATGGAATAAGCCCCAGAGGGGAACAGAAAGGATGGAACGGGACTACTTTCTCTTATCTCAATGATGCCATGCTACACACATACGCACGTCACACACTCACACACACACACACACACACACACACACACACACACACACTTATAAAAACACACAGAAAATGTGTCCATGCTACTTTGTGTTATGGTTCCATCTCTGTCGGAACATATTGGGAAGGCTTACATATCACAGACGATTACGCCATCAAGATCATTAGTCATGCCACTGTACAGCCCCCCCTCACTCCCCTTCTACCCCTTTTGCATTTATAACATTAATCAGAACGTTGGATCACCATGGCGTACACCATGCGCTGAATTAAGCTTTTGGCTTCATACCCCCCCCCCCCCGCCAAACGATACAAAGCCAAAAGACAGACCATTGAAGAAAAGTGGGAAAGAGGAAGGGAGGGAGGAGATGAGGGCTGGAGGGAGTAGGGAGAGAAGGGGAGGGAGGGGGGGGGGGGCAGGCTGTAAAAGGGCATGATTTTGTTTTATCCTAAAACCTAGTCAATGACACCAGAAAATATGGAGTCATGACCATAAAAACTCTAGGAGCGCTGATCTAAAATCCAGATCATCTTAATTATGATCTAGCAAAGGCAAAACTGATTTTAGATCAGCGCTCCTTTATGAAAAGGGCCTAGAACAACTAGACACAGCTTTGTCTTCAATAAGGAAGTGGACACAGTGGTAATGATGACTAATTAAAGCGGTTTAAATGGCCGTTAAAAGGGTTTAGTAATGACTGTTTTTGTCCCTTTAATGGACCTCTATAATCAGTCTATCATCCACCTGTTCTCCTCTTCTCTCATGTCAGTATCCTCTTCCTCTCAGTCTCTTCCTTTGCCCCTCTCTGTTTCTCTCCTCCTCTCTTTTTCCTCTGACTCTTTTTTTCTACTATCATCCTCTCTTGTTGTATATCCCTTTTACTCTCTACATGAGGCTCTCTCTCCATCTCTCCTTCTCCCTCCCCCTCTCCTTGCCTCTTTCCAGTCAAAGAGCTGAGGGAGTGACGCTCCAATCCCTCTGGAGCACTATAATCTCTCTCCTCACTCACACCACATACATCACACCCTGTGTCTGTTTAAAGACAAGCTAACCCTAAAACTTACACTGTGCGCGCGTGTGTGTGTGTGTGTTCGCTCAGTCATTAGTGTGTGTTTGCGGACAAGACTGACTGCTGGTTTATACACCGCTTTGATTTATAGAGGGGTCGGCCCAGCCTCCTGCCCCAAGCTCGCGCGCATGTGTGTGTGTGTGTGTGTGTGTGTGTGTGTGTGTGTGTGTGTGTGTGTGTGTGTATGTGTGTGTGTGTGTATATGTGTGTGTGTGTGTGTGTGTGTGTGTGTGTGTGTGTGTGTGTGTGTGTGTGTGTGTGTGTGTGTGTGTGTGTATGTATGTGTGTGTGTGTGTGTGTGTGTGTGTGCGTGTGTGTGTCACTGCGCCTCAGCAGCGTGCACCTTTGTGTGGTGCTGTGGAGTGTCTGTCTGTGTGCTGTTTGTGAATGTGTTCATTATGTTCATTCTGGGTCATGTTTGCGTCAACCTGGTCCACTAAATCAAAGCCATGTTAGCGTGCTAATGCATTAGCAGTCCTGCCAGAAGACCCAGAGGTAAATGGAGAGGTGCACCCACAGGATAAAACCTCCCTGTGATTCCTGGGCTACACATCACTCCACAAGTGGTTTCGAGGCAGAAGGCTGGACAATGGTGGCTTTGTCTGACCTGCAGCGGGAGCATAAAAGAAGCAGTTGCAAGGGAAGCAAACAGTGTGTGTGTGTGTGTGTGTGTGTGTGTGTGTGTGTGTGTGTGTGTGTGTGAGACAGTGTGGGGAGGTTAAACAATGCTAACCAGTCCCAATCCAATTAAGGAGGGATTCTTCATGTCTGACCTTTAACGGGAGAATGCCACACACACACAGACAGAGGCATAGCGTCACACACACGCCTTTGTAGGCACACAGCGACAAACACAGCAACACACACAGCAATACACACACAGTGACAAACACAGCAATACACACACAGTGACGAACACAGCAATACACACACAGTGACGAACACAGCAATACACACAGCAATACACACAGTGACAAACACAGCAACACACACACAGCAACACACACAGCAACACACACAGCAATACACACACAGTGACAAACACAGCAATACACACACAGCAACACACACAGCAATACACACAGCAATACACACACACAGTGACAAACACAGCAATACACACAGTGACAAACACAGCAACACACACACAGCGACAAACACAGCAACACACACTGCGACAAACAAACGCACACAGCGACAAACACAGCAACACACTGCAACAAACAAACGCACACAGCGACAAACACAGCAACACACACTGCGACAAACAAACGCACACAGCGACAAACACAGCAACACACACTGCGACAAACACAGCAACACACACTGCAACAAACAAACGCACACAGCGACAAACACAACGAAACACACTGTTACAAACACAGCAACACACACTGCGACAAACACAGCAACACACGCTGCGACAAACACAGCAACACACACTGCGACAAACAAACGCACACAGCGACAAACACAACAAAACACACTGTTACAAACACAGCAACACACACTGCGACAAACACAGCAACACACACTGCGACAAACACAGCAACACACACTGCAACAAACACAGCAACACACACTGCGACAAACACAGCAACACACACTGCAACAAACACAGCAACACACACTGCGACAAACACAGCAACACACACTGCGACAAACACAGCAACACACACTGCGACAAACACAGCAACACACACACAGCGACAAACAAAAGCACACAGCGACAAACACAGCAACACACACTGCGACAAACAAACGCACACAGCGACAAACACAGCAACACACAGCGACAAACACAGCAACACACACTGCGACAAACAAACGCACACAGCGACAAACACAACGACACACACTGCGACAAACACAGCAACACACACTGCGACAAACACAGCAACACACACTGCGACAAACACAGCAACACACACAGCGACAAACAAACGCACACAGCGACAAACAGAACGACACACACTGCGACAAACACAGCAAGACACACTATGACAAACAAACGCACACAGCGACAAACACAGCAACACACACTGCGACAAACAAACGCACACAGCGACAAACACAACGAAACACACTGTTACAAACACAGCAAGACACACTGCGACAAACACAGCAACACACACTGCGACAAACAAACGCACACAGCGACAAACACAACGAAACACACTGTTACAAACACAGCAACACACACTGCGACAAACACAGCAACACACACTGCGACAAACACAGCAACACACACTGCAACAAACACAGCAACACACACTGCGACAAACACAGCAACACACACTGCAACAAACACAGCAACACACACTGCGACAAACACAGCAACACACACTGCGACAAACACAGCAACACACACTGCGACAAACACAGCAACACACACACAGCGACAAAAAAGCACACAGCGACAAACACAGCAACACACACTGCGACAAACAAACGCACACAGCGACAAACACAACGACACACACTGCGACAAACACAGCAACACACACTGCGACAAACACAGCAACACACACTGCGACAAACACAGCAACACACACAGCGACAAACAAACGCACACAGCGACAAACAGAACGACACACACTGCGACAAACACAGCAACACACACTATGACAAACAAACGCACACAGCGACAAACACAGCAACACACACTGCGACAAACAAACACACACAGCGACAAACACAGCAACACACACTGCGACAAACAAACACACACAGCGACAAACACAACAACACACACTGCGACAAACACAGCAACACACACTGCGACAAACACAGCAACACACACTGCGACAAACAAACGCACACAGCGACAAACACAGCAACACACACTGCGACAAACAAACACACACAGCGACAAACACAACAACACACACTGCGACAAACACAGCAACACACACTGCGACAAACACAGCAACACACACTGCGACAAACAAACGCACACAGCGACAAACACAGCAACACACACTGCGACAAACACAACGAGACACACTGCGACAAACACAGCAACACAACACACACACACTTTAATAAATAACTCTACCTACATGTACATATTACCATATTGACTCTGTACTCTGTACAGTATATAACCTCACTATTGTTACTTACTGCTGCTCTTTAATTATTTGTTATTCTTATCTCTTACTTTTTTTAGGTATTTTTTTTAACTGCCTTGTTGGTTAAGGGCTTGAAAGTAAGCATTTCACTGTAAGTATATTGTATTCGGCGCAGTTGACAAATACAATTTGATTTGATTTGACACACACAATCTCACAGACAGCAGTAATGTTCTGACTGCTGACCTAAATCGGGAAGGCAACCTGTCCCTTTCTTTTACTCACACCACAAATCTCTCCATCCCCCCTCTCTTATATCTCCCTCTTTATCTCTCCCTCTCTCTCTCTTTATTTCTCTCTCTTAATCTCTCTCTTTAGCTCTCCCCCTCTCTCTTTATCTCTCCCTCTTTATATCTCCCTCTCTCTCTTAATCTCTCCCTATCTCTCTTTATTTATCTCTCTTAATCTCTCTCTCTCTAATCTCCCTCTTTAGCTCTCCCCCTCTCTCTTAATCTCTCACTTTATCTCTCCCTCTCTCTCTTTATCGCTCCCTCTCTCTCTTTATCGCTCCTTCTCTCTCTTTATCTCTCCCTCTCTCTCTGAATATCTCCCTCTCTCTCTTAATATGTCTCTATATCTCTCCCTCTATCTCTGTATCTCTCCCTCTTTATCTGTCTCTTTATCTCTTCCTCTCTCATTAATTCTCCCTCTCCATCTCTCCCTATTTTAGTGCTCCCTCTCTCTTTATCTCTCCATCTCTCTCTTTATCTCTCCCTCTCTCTCTTTATCTCTCCCTCACTCTCTTAATCTCCCCCTCTCTCTCTAAATCTCTCCCTCTCTTTCTTTATCTCTCCCTCTCTCTCTTTATCTCTCCCTCTTTATCTATCTCTCTCTTTATCTCTCCCTCCCTCTCTCTTCATCTCTCCTCTCTCTCTTTATCTCTGCCTCTTTATCTCTCCCTCTCTCTCTTAATCTCTCCCTCTCTCTCTTTATCTCTGCCTCTCTCTCCCTCTCTCTCTATCTCTTCCTCTCTCTCTTTATCTATCCCTATCTCTCTTTCTCTCTCTCTCTATCTCTCTCTGTATCTCTCCCTCTCTCTTTATCTCTCCCCCTCTCTCTTTATCTCTCCCTCTTTATCTGTCCCTCTCTCTCTTAATCTCTCCCTTTCTCGCTTAATCTCTCTCTTTATCTCTCCCTCTTTATCTCTCCGTCTCTCTCTTAATCTCTCTATTTATCTCTCCCTTTCTCTCCCTCTCTCTCTTTATCTCTCCCTCTCTCTTTATCTCTCCCTCTCTCTTTATCTCTCCCTCTCTCTCTTTATCTCTACCTCGTTCTCTTTATCTCTCCCTTTCTCTCCCTCTCTCTCTTAATCTCTCCCTCTCTCTATTTATCTCTCCCTCTCTCTCTTTATCTCTCCCTCTCTCTCTTTATCTCTCCCTCTCTCTTTATCTCTCCCCCTCTCTCTTTATCTCTCCCTCTCTCTCTTTATCTCTACCTCGTTCTCTTAATCTCTCCCTCTCTCTCTAAATCTCTCCCTCTCTTTCTTTATCTCTCCCCCTCTCTCTTTATCTCTCCCTCTCGCTCTAAATCTCTCCCTCTCTTTCTTTATCTCTCCCTCTCGCTTCATCTCTGCCTCTTTATCTCTCCCTCTCTCTCTTAATCTCTCCCTCTCTCTCTTTATCTCTCCCTCTATCTCTTCCACTCTCTCTTTATCTATCCCTATCTCTCTTTTTCTCTCTCCCTCTTTATCTCTCCCTCTATCTCTCTCTGTATCTCTCCCTCTCTCTTTATCTCTCCCCCTCTCTCTTTATCTCTCCCTCTTTATCTGTCCCTCTCTCTCTTAATATCTCCCTCTCTCGCTTAATCTCTCTCTTTATCTCTCCCTCTCTCTTTATCTCTCCGGCTCTCTCTTAATCTCTCTCTTTATCTCTCCCTCTCTCTTTATCTCTCCCTCTCTCTCTTTATCTCTCCCTCTCTCTCTTAATCTCTCTCTCTCTCTTAATCTCTCCCTCTCTCTCTTTATCTCTACCTCGTTTTCTTTATCTCTCCCTCTTTATCTCTCCCTCTCTCTTTCTCTCCCCCTCTCTCTTTATCTCTCCCTCTCTCTCGTTATCTCTACCTCGTTCTCTTTATCTCTCCCTCTTCCTCTTTATCTCTCACTCTCTCTCTTTATCTCTCCCTCTCTCGCTTTATCTCTCCCTCTCTCGCTTTATCTCTCCCTCTCTCTCTTTATCTCTCCCTCTCTCACAACAATTTTGTATCAAACCCAATTTTCTTCCTCTTCCCCAAAATACTGTACCACTTCTTTCATTCCTCTCTACATCACTCAATGTTCCATCCCTGTCTTCTTGGTTTTACTTCTTGGTTTTGTCTTGCTAATGGAGGGTGCCCAAATATTCATGCTGGCATATGTTGAATGTTCAGTGTGTGTGTGTGTGTGTGTGCATGTGTTCGTGTGTGTGACTGTCAGAGTAGATATACTGGCTCTACTAACAGATGCATGGTGTGTCTGTCAGTAGTGATATTTAGACATGTTTAACATGTGTCAGTAGAGATATTTAGACATGTAGAACATGTGTCAGTAGAGATATTTAGACATGTTTAACATGTGTCTGTAGAGATATTTAGACATGTAGAACATGTCTGTCAGTAGTGATATTTAGACATGTAGAACATGTGTCTGTCAGTGGAGATATTTAGACATGCTTAACATGTGTCTGTAGAGATATTTAGACATGTAGAACATGTCTGTCAGTAGAGATATTTAGACATGTAGAACATGTCTGTCAGTAGAGATATTTAGACATGTAGAACATGTCTGTCAGTAGAGATATTTAGACATGTAGAACATGTGTCTGTCAGTAGAGATATTTAGACATGTAGAACATGTGTCTGTCAGTAGAGATATTTAGACATGTAGAACATGTGTCAGTAGAGATATTTAGACATGTAGAACATGTGTCTGTAGAGATATTTAGACATGTAGAACATGTCTGTCAGTAGAGATATTTAGACATGTAGAACATGTCTGTCAGTAGAGATATTTAGACATGTAGGACATGTGTCAGTAGAGATATTTAGACATGTAGGACATGTGTCAGTAGAGATATTTAGACATGTAGAACATGTGTCTGTCAGTAGTGATATTTAGACATGTAGAACATGTCTGTCAGTAGAGATATTTAGACATGTAGAACATGTCTGTCAGTAGAGATATTTAGACATGTAGAACATGTGTCTGTCAGTGGAGATATTTAGACATGTAGGACATGTGTCTGTCAGTGGAGATATTTAGACATGTAGAACATGTGTCAGTAGAGATGTTTAGACATGTAGAACATGTGTCAGTAGAGATATTTAGACATGTAGAACATGTGTCTGTCAGTAGTGATATTTAGACATGTAGAACATGTGTGTGTCAGTAGAGATATTTAGACATGTAGAACATGTGTCTGTCAGTAGTGATATTTAGACATGTAGAACATGTGTCTGTCAGTAGAGATATTTAGACATGTAGAACATGTGTCTGTCAGTAGAGATATTTAGAGATGTAGAACATGTGTCTGTCAGTAGAGATATTTAGACATGTAGAACATGTCTGTCAGTAGAGATATTTAGACATGTAGAACATGTGTCTGTCAGTAGAGATATTTAGACATGTTTAACATGTGTCAGTAGAGATATTTAGACATGTAGAACATGTGTCAGTAGAGATATTTAGACATGTAGAACATGTGTCTGTCAGTGGAGATATTTAGACATGTAGAACATGTGTCAGTAGAGATATTTAGACATGTAGAACATGTGTCAGTAGAGATATTTAGACATGTAGAACATGTGTCTGTCAGTAGAGATATTTAGACATGTAGAACATGTGTCAGTAGAGATATTTAGACATGTAGGACATGTGTCTGTCAGTAGAGATATTTAGACATGTAGAACATGTGTCAGTAGAGATATTTAGACATGTAGAACATGTGTCTGTCAGTAGAGATATTTAGACATGTAGAACATGTGTCTGTCAGTAGAGATATTTAGACATGTAGAACATGTCTGTCAGTAGAGATATTTAGACATGTAGAACATGTGTCAGTAGAGATATTTAGACATGTAGAACATGTGTCTGTCAGTAGAGATATTTAGACATGTAGAACATGTGTGTTTCAGTAGAGATATTTAGACATGTAGAACATGTGTCTCTCAGTAGAGATATTTAGACATGTAGAACATGTGTCTCTCAGTAGAGATATTTAGACATGTAGAACATGTGTCTGTAGAGATATTTAGACATGTAGAACATGTGTCTGTCAGTAGAGATATTTAGACATGTAGAACATGTGTCTGTCAGTAGAGATATTTAGACATGTAGAACATGTGTCAGTAGAGATATTTAGACATGTAGAACATGTGTCTGTCAGTAGAGATATTTAGACATGTAGAACATGTGTCTGTCAGTAGAGATATTTAGACATGTAGAACATGTGTCTCTCAGTAGAGATATTTAGACATGTAGAACATGTGTCAGTAGAGATATTTAGACATGTAGGACATGTGTCTGTCAGTAGTGATATTTAGACATGTAGAACATGTGTCTGTCAGTAGTGATATTTAGACATGTAGAACATGTGTCTGTCAGTAGAGATATTTAGACATGTAGGACATGTGTCTGTCAGTGGAGATATTTAGACATGTAGAACATGTGTCAGTAGAGATGTTTAGACATGTAGAACATGTGTCAGTAGAGATATTTAGACATGTAGAACATGTGTCTGTCAGTATAGATATTTAGACAAGTAGAACATGTCTGTCAGTAGATATGTTTAGACATGTAGAACATGTGTCAGTAGAGATGTTTAGACATGTAGAACATGTGTCAGTAGAGATATTTAGACATGTAGAACATGTGTCTGTCAGTAGAGATATTTAGACATGTAGAACATGTGTCTGTCAGTAGAGATATTTAGACATGTAGAACATGTCTGTCAGTAGAGATATTTAGACATGTAGAACGTGTGTGTCAGTAGAGATATTTATACATGTAGAACATGTCTGTCAGTAGAGATATTTAGACATGTAGAACATGTGTCTGTCAGTAGAGATATTTAGACATGTAGAACATGTCTGTCAGTAGAGATATTTAGACATGTAGAACATGTCTGTCAGTAGAGATATTTAGACATGTAGAACATATCTGTCAGTAGAGATATTTAGACATGTAGAACATGTCTGTCAGTAGAGATATTTAGACATGTAGAACATGTGTCTCTCAGTAGAGATATTTAGACATGTAGAACATGTGTCTCTCAGTAGAGATATTTAGACATGTAGAACATGTGTCTGTCAGTAGAGATATTTAGACATGTAGAACATGTGTGTCCTTAGAGATATTTAGACATGTAGAACATGTGTCTGTCAGTAGAGATATTTAGACATGTAGAACATGTGTCTGTCAGTAGAGATATTTAGAGATGTAGAACATGTCTGTCAGTAGAGATATTTAGACATGTCGAACATGCATCAGTAGTGTCAGTATCTGTCCAGGAGTGTTAACGAGGATGACTGTGATAACTAATCTAGCACCTTAACCCTCTCTCTCTCTCTCTCATCAACCTGTGTGTGTGTGTGTGTGTGTGTGTGTGTGTGTGTGTGTGTGTGTGTGTGTGCGTGTGCCACTCTCTCTCTCATCAACATCATATCTAGATAAGCCCCACTGCTATTAGAATCTAGCACAACATCACATTCTACTTTACTGTTTCAAATGGCTAGGACAATGGCTTTGGATGGTGAGTTTTAATGCAGATGGTCTTTTAGAACTGCTCTAGACACAGTTCTGTTGTTTAGTCATATTTGGGATGCAGACGCCTGTGCTGATCCTAAATCAGTTGCTTTATTGACATACGTTGAACCAATAAGAGTGTGAGGAAGACCGTGAGCTTAATTTATAATATTTAGCTAATTCACTATATTCATACTTAATACTGAAATATTATTCAGTTTCAAGTCGATAAACTCTTCACTTTCCTCATCCGTCCCATCCCTCGTTCCATCTCCTCCTTTCCCTCCTTCTCCCTTATGGCTGAGTTAGCTAGCCTCGGAGCTGAGTGGGAAACTCAAATCTGCTGGATTAAACAATCTTCAAATATTCAGCAGACATAGATTTCTCTCAGTCCCTCTCCCCCTCACCTCTTCGACCCGTCTTCTCCCCGTCTACACATCCCTCCATCCCCCTCTTCAGTCTCTCTAGTCATCCATCTCTCTCACGTCCTCGTTTATTCCAGTTTAACCCTGGTGAATTAACCAGTGTGTGGCTCTCTCTGCATTATTGAAAACATCCTCACTACTGTAAAGTGGCACTGTGTCCAGCCTGCCAGGGCCAAAGAGAGAGAGAGAGAGAGAGAGAGGTGGAAACCTTCGACTCAGCTCTATTCTATTATTCATATTTGTCTGGTTGATTGTTTATTGTTCTGCCATTGTGTGTGTGTGTGTTGGTTCTTCTATCCTTGTGCGGACCTAAAATCACCAAAAGTCCCCACAAGGACTGTGTGTGTGCAGCATCGTCGGGCCCTCCGTGCTCCTTAGAGGGTCCTTCCCTAATGACGCCGTTGAGAGCCATTCAGCTCAGACAGAGAGACACAGCAGCCCAGCCATCAATCAGACACACACACACACACACACACACACACATGGATCGAGAGCACGCATACACACTCACAGAGAGTAAACACACAGGCAGACAGGAAGAAAAACACATGGATGGGCACACATACACACATACTGAGTGACATGCTGCTATCTGTCACTAGACATAGGAGTAAAATGCCACAGATGGGGAATACATGTGTGTGTGTGTGTGTGTGTGTGTGCGTGCGTGCGTGTGCGTGTGCGTGTGTGTGTGGAAAATAGCTTACTTGTATGTATGATTGCACACCACAAGGTTCTCTGTGTGTACCCATTAGGGCTGACCCCATTTAATCGACTGGTCGACTGAGATTTTCTTTTAGTTGAGCAGTCGCAAATATATATAAAAAAAATTATGGCACACGAGACACCTGTCTGATTCACGCCTCTCTGAGTGGGCTAATCCACTGTGGAGACTGCAACACCAGTATCAGCAGTAGTAGATTTACTGTTAATTCCCATCATTTATCATCTACAATGTTTGTTTGGTTAAGATTATTTCTGTTAATGCATTTGATATATTATTATTCCACTCTTACCGTCGTCATTGAAGGAGTGACCACATGTGCAGAGCAAATGTTGTCAATTTATTCATTCTCTTTTGTTTGGAGCTCTCCTGTGAATCTTGAGTAGTAGGCCATAGAAGTAGGCCTAGGCTGGCAGGCCTGCGTGCAAATGTAGGCCTTTAAATGTACTCATTTGGGGTTCTGAAACTATTTCCGATTGTCTTAACTCACCATCACCTCAAACAGAATGTAAATAAAGTCTGTTTCTACATCCATTGAGTGACATTATTCCGCAACGTAGCTTATTTGAAAAATCTCTCCCTTTTGATAACCATTCAGCATGAAACGGGGGAAAAAATGCCATGCTCTGATCCAGTGGAAACATCATAAAATATGCCTACCTGATTACTTCTAATCCCTTGCAAAAATAGCCTACAGCTGTGTCTGTCTGGAGCTCACTGTTACAGGAAACTCTGAGGGTCCAGAATATTTTAGAAAATGTTGCACACTTGCTAGCATGAGCTTCAGGCTGGTTCAAGTTGATAGTTGATACAATGCTTCAAGTTCCTTGCAGACAGGCCATGCGTAGCTAATGTGATTTCTAGGATATTTTCTACCTGCAGGCTGCAATGTTTTCATTTGTTGGGTTTATGTAGGCTATTTTTACATATTGGCAATAGAAGTTACTTTCAGAATTGTATCATTTTCATTTAGATAGAATTTTGATTAACGACATGACATTGATTTGTAGATATGAAGACTTCATTTTAAATGAAATAGTTTAACAAAAATGTGCGGATGAAAATCATTGCTGGCACAGAGATCAGGAAAAATGGTACAAATTGGCACTCCAAATGGAAAAGGATGCCAACTGCTGGGGTACTTAATACCTGCAACTTCAGGAGTATAACGGCAGAATCTGTGATGGCCAGCAGCAGCGAGCAGCGGGAACAGGACGGTCAGGAACACATTTTTTCTTCTGATTAGGATGTATCGATCTCTGGCTCCCTCTTGAGTAATTTCTGTCTCGATGTTTTATCACTGTGCTTAAAGCATCAGACAAGCTCAGTAGCCAACATAGAGTTGATTTTATTCTAACATTGGGTTTGTCTTACAGTGCTTTCAGAAAGTATTCAGACCCCTTGGCCTTTTCCACATTTTGTTACATTACATTACAGCCTTATTCTAAATTGGATTAAATATTTTTTCCCCTCGGCAATCTACACACAACACCGCATAATGACAAAGCGAAAACAGGTTTTTAGCAAAAAAAAAATCACATTTATTACAAATAAAAACAGAAATACCTTATTTACATAAGTATTCAGACCCTGTTTCCATTTAACATCCTTGAGATGTTTCTACAACTTGATCGGAGTCCACCTGTTGGACATGATTTGGAAAGGCACACACCTGTCTATATAAGGTCCCACAGTTAACAGTGCATGTCAGAGCAAAAACAAAGCCATGAGGTCGAAGGAATTGTCTGTAGAGCTCCGAGACAGGATTGTGTTGAGGCACGGATCTGGGAAAGGGTACCAAAACATTTCTGCAGCATTGAAGGTCCCCAAAAACACAGTGGCCTCCATCATTCTTAAACGGAAGAAGTTTGGACTCACCAAGACTCTTCCTAGAGCTGGCCACCCGGTTGAACTGAGCAATCGGGGGTGAAGGGCCTTGGTCAGGGAGGTGACCAAGAACCCAATGGTCACTCTGACAGAGCTCCAGAGTTCCTCTGTGGAGATGGGAAAACCTTCCAGAAGGACAATCATCTCTGCAGTAACCCAACAGCCTTTATGGTAGTGGCCAGATGGAAGCCACGCCTCAGTTTGAAACCAAGATTGAACCCTTTGGCCGGAATGCCAAGTGTCACATATGGAGGAAACCTTGCACCATCCCTACGGTGAAGCATGTTGGTGGCAGCATCAAGCGGTGGGGGTGTTTTTCAGTGGCAGGGACTGGTAGAATAGTCAGGGTCGAGGAAAAGATGAACTGAGCAAAGTACAGAGAGATCCTTGATGAAAACCTGCTCCAGAGAGCTCAGGACCTCAGACTGGGGTGAAGTTTCACCTTCCAACAGGACAACAACCCTAAGCACACAGCCAAGACAACGCAGGAGTGGCTACGGAACAAGTCTCTGAATGTCTTTGAGCTGCTTAGCCAGAGCCCGGACTTGAACCCAATGAAAATAGCTGTGCTGCGACGCGCCGCCTCCCCCCCCCCCCCCCCCCCCCATCCAACCTGACAGGGCTTGAGAGGATCTGCAGAGAAGAATGATAGAAACTCGCCAAATATAGGTGTGCCAACCATGTAGCATTATACCCAAGAAGACTCTAGGCTATAATCGTTGCCAAAGGTGCTTCAACAAAGTACTCAGTAAAGAGTCTGAATACTTATGTAAATTTGATATTCCATTTTCTACAAACCTGTTTTTGCTTTGTCATTATGGGGTATTGTGATGTCATTATGGGGTATTGTGATGTCATTATGGGGTATTGTGTGTAGATTGATGAGGGGGGGAAACAATACAATCGAACAAGGCTGTAAAGTAAAAGAATGTGGATAAAGTCAAGGGGTCTGAATACTTTCTGAATGCACTGAAAATGGAAAAATACACATTTAAAACTGTCCACTAATCGATTGGTCGAGAGAAAAGATGACTCCCGGTCAACCAAGATTTTTTTGGGTTTTTTTTGTCGGGGACAGCCCTAGTGCCCATTGTGTGTGAGTGCATATATTGGAGAGAATGCTTGTGTATACAGGTGTTAGCAGAATGCATATGTTAGTGTGTGCGTGTGTGTTTGTGTATCGAGTTAGTGTGTGTGTGAGAGTGTGTCCAGTCCCCTGACAGGGATGTGGTGATTGAAAGTGACTGTGGTGTTTCAGTGTCACAGCAGCAGAGGTGACGCTGTCTCTCTCTCGGTCAGACTCCTCTCACTTCCTATTCACATCAACATACACATGACGTGCCCCCTCTTTCTCTCTCTATCTCTCCATCTATCTCTTTTATTTAATTTGCATTATTAAAGGAGGACAAAAACAACAATTTTTACAGCTATTTCTGTGTTGTTACAGTTGAAGTCGGAGGTTTACATACACCTTAGCCAAATACATTTAAACTCAGTTTTTCACAATTCCTGAAATTTAATCATGGTAAAAAGTCCCTGTCTTAAGTCAGGATCACCACTATACTTTAAGAATGTGAAATGTCAGAATAATAGCAGAGAGAATTATTTATTTCAGCTTTTATTTCTTTCATCACATTCCCAGTGGGTCAGAAGTTTACATACACTCAATTAGTATTTGGTAGCATTGCCTTTAAAGGGTCTTACTTGGGGAAAACATTTCGGGTAGCCCTCCACAAACTTCCCACAATAAGTTGTGTGAATTTTGGCCCATTCCGCCTGACAGAGCTGGTGTAACTGAGTCAGGTTTGTAGGCCTCCTTGCTCACACACGCATTTTCAGTTCTGCCCACACATTTTCTATAGGATTGAGGTCAGGGCTTGCCGATGGCCACTCCAATACCTTGACTTTGTTGTCCTTCAGCCATTTTGCCACAACTTTGGGAGTATGCTTGGGGTTATTGGAGCGGCAGGTAGCCTAGTGGTTAGAGCATTGGACTTGTAACCGAAATGGTTGCAAGATCAAATCCCCGATCTGACAAGGTAAAAATCAGCAGTTCTGCTTCTGAACAAGACAGTTACCCCACTGTTCCAGGCTGTCATTGAAAATAAGAACATGTTCTTAACTGACTTGCCTAGTTAAATAAGTAACTTGTCCATTTGGAAGACTTCCTGACTGATGTCTTGAGATGTTGCTTCAATACAGTGCCTTGCGAAAGTATTCGGCCCCCTTGAACTTTGCGACCTTTTGCCACATTTCAGGCTTCAAACATAAAGATATAAAACTGTATTTTTTTGTGAAGAATCAACAACAAGTGGGACACAATCATGAAGTGGAACGACATTTATTGGATATTTCAAACTTTTTTAACAAATCAAAAACTGAAATATTGGGCGTGCAAAATTATTCAGCCCCCTTAAGTTAATACTTTGTAGCGCCACCTTTTGCTGCGATTACAGCTGTAAGTCGCTTGGGGTATGTCTCTATCAGTTTTGCACATCGAGAGACTGACATTTTTTCCCATTCCTCCTTGCAAAACAGCTCAAGCTCAGTGAGGTTGGATGGAGAGCATTTGTGAACAGCAGTTTTCAGTTCTTTCCACAGATTCTCGATTGGATTCAGGTCTGGACTTTGACTTGGCCATTCTAACACCTGGATATGTTTATTTTTGAACCATTCCATTGTAGATTTTGCTTTATGTTTTGGATCATTGTCTTTTTGGAAGACAAATCTCCGTCCCAGTCTCAGGTCTTTTGCAGACTCCATCAGGTTTTCTTCCAAAATGGTCCTGTATTTGGCTCCATCCATCTTCCCATCAATTTTAACCATCTTCCCTGTCCCTGCTGAAGAAAAGCAGGCCCAAACCATGATGCTGCCACCACCATGTTTGACAGTGGGGATGGTGTGTTCATGGTGATGAGCTGTGTTGCTTTTACGCCAAACATAACGTTTTGCATTGTTGCCAAAAAGTTCAATTTTGGTTTCATCTGACCAGAGCACCTTCTTCCACATGTTTGGTGTGTCTCCCAGGTGGCTTGTGGCAAACTTTAAATGACACTTTTAATGGATATCTTTAAGAAATGGCTTTCTTCTTGCCACTCTTCCATAAAGGCCAGATTTGTGCAATATACGACTGATTGTTGTCCTATGGACAGAGTCTCCCACCTCAGCTGTAGATCTCTGCAGTTCATCCAGAGTGATCATGGGCCTCTTGGCTGCATCTCTGATCAGTCTTCTCCTTGTATGAGCTGAAAGTTTAGAAGGACGGCCAGGTCTTGGTAGATTTGCAGTGGTCTGATACTCCTTCCATTTCAATATTATCGCTTGCACAGTGCTCCTTGGGATGTTTAAAGCTTGGGAAATCTTTTTGTATCCAAATCCGGCTTTAAACTTCTTCACAACAGTATCTCGGACCTGTCTGGTGTGTTCCTTGTTCTTCATGATGCTCTCTGCGCTTTTAACGGACCTCTGAGACTATCACAGTGCAAGTGCATTTATACGGAGACTTGATTACACACAGGTGGATTGTATTTATCATCATTAGTCATTTAGGTCAACATTGGATCATTCAGAGATCCTCACTGAACTTCTGGAGAGAGTTTGCTGCACTGAAAGTAAAGGGGCTGAATAATTTTGCAAGCCCAATTTTTCAGTTTTTGATTTGTTAAAAAAGTTTGAAATATCCAATAAATGTCGTTCCACTTCATGATTGTGTCCCACTTGTTGTTGATTCTACACAAAAAAATACAGTTTTATATCTTTATGTTTGAAGCCTGGAATGTGGCAAAAGGTCGCAAAGTTCAAGGGGGCCGAATACTTTCGCAAGGCACTGTATATCCACATAATTTCCTTTCCTTATAATGCCATCTATTTTGTGAAGTGCACCAGTCCCTCCTGCAACATGATGCTGCCACCTCCGTCCTTTGTGGTTGGGATGGTGTTCTTTGGCTTGCAAGCCTCCCCCTCTTTCCTCCAAACATAAAGATGGTCATGATGGACAAACAGTTCTATTTTTGTTTCATCAGACCAGAGGACATTTCTCTAAAAAGGACGATCTTTGTCCTCATGTGCAGTTGCAAACTGTAGTCTGGCTTTTTTATGGCGGTTTTGGAGCAGTGGCTTCTTCCTTGCTGAACGCCCTTTCAGGTTATGTTGATACAGGACTCATTTTAATGTGGATATAGATACTTTGTACCTGTTTCCTCCAGCATCTTCACAAGGTCGTTTGCTGTTGTTCAGGGATAGATTTGCACTTTTTGCACCAAAGTACATTCATCTCTAAGAGACAGAACGGGTCTCCTTCCTGAGCGGTATGACGGCTGCGTGGTCCCATGGTGTTTATACTTGCATATTATTGTTTGTACAGATGAACGTGGTACCTTCAGGCGTTTGGAAATTGCTCCCAAGGATGAACCGAACTTGTGGAGGTCTACCATTTTTTTTCTGGGGTCTTGGCTGATTTCTTTTGATTTTCCCATGATGTCAAGCAAAGAGGCACTGAGTTTGAAGGTAGGCTTTGAAATACATCCACAGGTTCACCTCCAATTGACTCAAATGATGTCAATTAGCCTATCAGAAGCTTCTCAAGCCATGACATCATTTTCTGGAATTTTCCAAGCTGTTTAAATGCAGTTAATTTAGTGTATGTAAACTTCTCACTAGAAACACTAGAAACACCTAATATTGAGTTGCACCCCCTACTGCCCACAGAACAGCCTCCATTTGTCAGGAGATGCACTCTACAAGGTGTGGAAAGTGTTCCACAGGGATGCTGGCCCATATTGACTCCAATGTTTCCTACAATTGTTCCAAGTTTGCTGGATGTCCTTTGTGTGGTGTACCACCCTTGATACAAACAGGAAACTGTTGAGCGTGAAAAACCCAGCAGCATTGCAGTTCTTGACTCAAACCGGTGCGCCTGGCACTTACTACCATACCCCGTTCAAAGACACTTACATCTTTTGTCTTGTCCATTCAACCTCTAAATGGCACATAAACACAAACCATGTCTCAAATGTCTCAAAGCTTAAAACTCCTTCTTTAACCTGTCTCCTCCCCTTCATCTATACTGATTGAAGTGGATTTAACAAGTGACATTTATAAGGGATCATAGCTTTCACCTGGATTCACCTGGTCAGTCTATGTCATGGAAAGTGCATGTGTTCCTAATGTTTTGTACACTCAGTATACATTAAATCTGGATAGATAGTAATTAAACACATCCGGCATACATTATATAGTGTTTTCAGTCATAACTATTATAAATCATGGGCTTTTAAACCACCCCTCAGCTGCTCTCTTTCCCTTTCCCTCTCTCTTTCCCTTTCCCTCTCTCTATCCCTTTCTCTAGCTCTTTCTCCCTCTCTCTATCTCTATCCCTCTCTCTATCCCTTTCTCCCTCTTTCTATCTCTATCCCTTTCTCCCTCTCTCTCTATCCCTTTCTCCCTCTCTCTTTCTCTCTCTCTCTCACACACACTATTCCTCTCTCTTTCTCCCTCCCCCTTTATCCCTCTCTTTCTCTCTCTCTCTCTCACACACGCTATTCCTCTCTTTCTCCCTCTTTCTATCCCTTTCTCTCACACACACTATTCCTCTCTCTTTCTCCCTCTCTCTATCCCTTTCTCTCACACACAATATTCCCCTCTCTTTCTCCCTCTCTCAATCCCTTTCTCTCACACACACTATTCCTCTCTCTTTCTCCCTCTCTCTATCCTTTTCTCTCACACACAATATTCCCCTCTCTTTCTCCCTCTCTCGTTCTCTGAGAAAGGACATCTGCATGTCCGCAAGGGAAACTACATGACCTCTGCCTTTCACTCATCTCTCTTTCCCTCCCTCTGGCCCGCGATCATCCACTCCCTGTTTCTTTGACACAAATGCATCTCTCCTTATTTTTCTCCCTCTGTACCTCCTTAATCTATCTCTACTCCTCCCCTCTCAGGATCTCGCTCTCATCCTTTCATCCCTTCTCTCTCCTCCTCTACCTGGCATAATCCTACCTCTCTTTCTCCCTGTCTCTCTCTCTCTACATGTTCTCCCTCTCTGTTCTCCCTGTTTTAAATATATCTGTATAGTATCTCTCTTTTCACCAAAGAGGTGAGCAGTGCTGATTTATAAAAAGCTTTTGAGAAGCTGACTCTCCAGGATCACTGACTCCAGATCAGTCGAAAACAAAAGGTTTCATTTGAGAAGCTTCTGCTGTTGGCAGGATGGCTGACTTGAGATCAGTGAATGGAAAGATGTTTCATCCTCTGCTCTCTAACAAAGACAACTAGTGTCATCTATATCTCTGTTTCTGATGGCAGCCGTCCACGTCGTGTGTGTGTGTGTGTGTGTGTGTGTGTGTGGTGTGTGTGTGTGTGTGTTTGTTACAAAGGGACCTGCTTTTCAAAGAGGTTTGATCTGTGGTTCAGCTAGATATCAGGAGTTTTTGTGTCACACTTAGGATCTTTGAATGGTGAAGAGGAG
>NC_143030.1:21227092-21247092 GCF_057628025.1 Oncorhynchus mykiss
GGTCAGACGACGGACAGATGAGGTCCAGGCGGTCCCCGATCTGAGGGTAGAGGACGTAGCCCTTATCGTCCAAAAACCTGGAGAGAGAGGGATGAAGGAGGAAAGAGAGAGGGATGGAGGAGCAAAGAGAGAGGGATGGAGGAGCAAAGAGAGAGGGATGGAGGAGCAGAGAGAGAGGGATGGAGGAAGAAAGAGAGAGGGATGGAGGAGCAAAGAGAGAGGGATGGAGGAGCAGAGAGAGAGGGATGGGGGAGCAAAGAGAGAGGGATGGAGGAGCAAAGAGAGAGGGATGGGGGAGGAAAGAGAGAGGGATGGAGGAGGAAAGAGAGAGGGATGGAGGAGGAAAGAGAGAGGGATGGAGGAGGAAAGAGAGAGGTTAGTGGCTTGTAACCCAAAGCAACAACATGAGACACGTGTCTCAGTCCTCGAAGGCAATTTTTCCGTTCTATTTTTATTCTCGCTCAAGGACACATGTTTATCTGGCATGTGACCCCAACCCCTCCCATACCAACCCATACCAACACCTCACCTCCCTACTCACCTCCCATAACTTTATTGACCTTAAATTAGTACTGAACACAGGTAAAACTAGGTATATGTTGTTCTCTAGAGAGCATAAAAATAACTGATGACATAAGCACATGTACTTTGGATGGTGTCCCTGCTTATAAACATCTGGGCATTTGGATAGATAAAAAGCATGTTGATGAGTTAGATGAGAGGCTGAAAATAGATATGGGCTTCTTCTATAGAAATAGGTCCTGCCTCTCGCTAAGTAGTAGAAAGCAGATTATTCAGTCGATGTTCATATCGGTCCTAGACAATGGCAACATCATCCAGATGAACGCAGCTGCCACTCCATTAAAGCCGCCAGATGCCGGTTATTATCGTACACTGGGCTTTCCTACGGGCGACAGTTTAAGTAGTCATTACTGCGTTCTCTACCAGAAAGTTGGTTGATGTCAGGTATGTTGATACATTGCTATGTTTTCATTTGTAAAGCCCTTTTACAAAAGTCCCACTGTACCTAACATCATGACTAAACTTTAGACATAGGAGTTACCACCCCCGGTCTCAGGGATGGTTAACTCAGGAAATTTCTTTGGTCTCTATGGAGATAGCTAAACCAGCTTAAGTTTAGTTGCACCTTAGTTGTGGAACAATCTCCAAAATATCCTTAAAATGGATGTTTTGGTGCCTCTAGGGGAATTCAGAAAGCAGATTGAGGACCTTATTACTGATGAACGTGTTAGTTTATTATGACAGTGTACAAGGCTTGCATTTTGTATTTTTGTGTGTATTTTCTGTACTACATTTTTTTTTTAAATAAAATAAATATCAACAGTTCTTATTAATCATGATGTTATATACCCTGGCAGCAGAGGATCAAATCAAATCACATTTTATTTGTCACATGATTTGTAAACAACAGGTGCGGACTAACAGTGAAATGCTTACTTACGGACCGACCCTACCCAACAATGGAGAGAGAAAAATAGAAAAAAGAATAGAACAAAATTACAACACGAGGAATAAATACACAATGAGTAATGATAACTTAAGGATGTAAGGATTTCATGTAATGGACATACACAAAATAGTCCAAATTGTTGAAGCGAAATGAAAATAATTACAGAATTACAGAAAGCCCATAAATAATATCTGGTGCAACCAATTACCTTCAGAAGTCACGTAACTAGTTAAATAAAGTGCACCTGTGTGCAATCTAAGTGTCACATGATCTGTCACACGATCTCAGACCTGTTCTGAATTGCCCCAGAGTCTGCATCACCACTAAACAAGGGGCACCACCAAGCAAGCGGCACCATGAAGACCAAGGAGCTTTCCAAACAGGTCAGGGACAAAGTTGTAGAGAAGTACAGATCAGGGTTGGGTTACAAAAAAATATCAGAAACTTTGAACATCCCACGGAGCACCATTAAATCCATTATTAAACAATGGAAAGAATATGTTACCACAACAAACCTGCCAAGAGAGGGCCGTTCACCAAAACTCATGGACCAAGCAAGGAGGGAGAGAGAGGCAACAAAGAGACCAAAGATAACCCTGAAGGAGCTGCAAAGCTCCACAGCAGAGATTGGAGTATCTGTCCATAGCACCACTTTAAGCCATACACTCTAAGAGTGGCCAGAAAAAAGCCATTGCTTAAAGAACGAAATAAGTAAACACGTTTGCTGTTTGCCAAAAGGCATGTGGGAGACTCCACAAACATTTGGAAAAAGGTACTCCGGTCAGATGCGGCTAAAATTGAGCTTTTTGGCCATCAAGAAAAACGCTATGTCTGACGCAAACCCAACACCTCTCATCACCCAGAGAACACCATCCCCACAGTAAAGCATGGTGGTGGCAGCATCATGCTGTGGGGATGTTTTTCATTGGCAGGGACTGGGAAACTGGTCAGGATTGAATGATTGATGGATGGCATTAAATACAGGGAAATTCTTGAGGGAAACCTGTTTCAGTCTTCCAGAGATTTGAGACTGTGACGGAGGTTCACCTTCCAGCAGGACAATGACCCCAAGCATACTGCTAAAGCAACACTCTAGTGGTTTAAGGGGAAACATTTAAATGCCTTGGAACGACCTAGTCAACGCCCAGACCTCAATCCAATTAAGAATCTGTGGTATGACTTAAAGATTGCTGTACAGCAGCGGAAGCCATCCAACTTGAAGGAGCTGGAGCAGTTTTGAATGAAGAATGGGCAAAAGTGGCTAGATGTGCCAAGCTTATAGAGACATACTCCAAGAGACTTGCAGCTGTATTTGCTGCAAAAGGTGGCTCTACAAAATATTGACTTTGGGGGGTGGATAGTTATGCACACTCAAGATTTCAGTTTGTCGTCTTATTTCTTGTTTGTTTCACAATAAAAAATATTTTGCATCTTCAAAGTGGTAGACATGTTGTGTAAATCAAACGATACAAACCCCCCAAAAATATGTTTTAATTCCAGGTTGTAAGGCAACAAAATAGGAAAAATGCCAAGGGGTGAATACTTTTACAAGCCACTGTACGACGTACTGTATAGGTTGGGGCAGGCAACAGGATAGATAATAAACAGTAGAAGCAGCACATGTCAAAAGAGTTAGTGCAAAGCAGTGAGTCAGATAGTCCGGGTAGCTATTTAGCATTTTTATGGCTTGGGGTCAAGTCTTGTTTCCAGACTTGGTGCATTGGTAACACTTGCCATGCGGTAGCAGAGAGAACAGTATATGACTTGGGTGGGTGAAGTCAATTTTTAGGGCCTTCTTCTGACACCGTCTTGTATAGTGGTCCTGAATGGCAGGGAGGTCAGCCTCAGTGATGTACTGGGCCGTACGCACTACCCTCTGTAGTGCCTTGCAGTCGGATGCCAAGCAATTGCCAAACCAAGCGGTGATGCAGCCAGTCAAGATGCTCTCAGACCGCCCTGGGAGCTTGGCAACATTTAGCCAGTCAGAACAGAGAGAGAGAAGAGGGCATTACGGACTGAGACCAACTGACTCATCCATGTATTCATTCAGAACATAACACTACTACAGCTAACAACACAAAGCACTGTTAGGCTATCTTTAATCTGTTAGCATTAGCATGTTTCGCTAGTAGTAGCAAATAGTCAATGGGGAATCAAGCCTGTGTGACCAAAGATACACTAATTGAGTAGCTGTTAGCATGTTTTTGGCTAGCTGCAGACATGTAAAATGAATGGGGAATTTAGCCAATGACCATATAGATGCTAGTGAAGAAGCTAGCCTAGCACAGTGCTAGCGTAGTAGAGGCATGCGGCAGCAGAGGAACTGGGCGTTCCTGTTGTTATCACTAAGGTCAGGAGGTTATCACTAAGCACTCACACTGGAGAGGGAAGCACTAACTGCACTCAACACACACCCCCGCACCAGGAGAAGAGAGGAGCTGGGCTGGGCCTCAAACACACACACACACACAAACACTCACAGGCACAGACACACACGCGCAGACAGAAACACACAGGCACATAAACCATTTATAAAAGGTCTACATGCCTTCCAGTCACATAGGCGGTTGCTAAGGGGCTTCCATGTAAACAATAACATTAAGAGAGATGATGGCAGCCTAACTATGTCACAGTAGACCTGAGCTAAAGAATGGCAGAGCAAACAACGAGTCTGAGAACTGCACTTAGCTGAGGGAGGGAGAGAGGGAGAGAGGGGGAGAGGGAGGGGTGGATGGAAGGAGCCGGTGAGTGATGGAAAAAATGATACTGGGCAGGCAGGTGTAATGGTCAAAACAGAGGGAGAAAGAGGAAGAAAAAGGTATGTTTAAAAAAGAAAGAGTGAGGGGGAGAGAGACGCAGGTAGAGCAACAAGAGGGAAGAAAAGATAAAGAGAGAGCTCAAATACAGATGTCTGTTCAAAAACTGAAAGGGAGAAAACAGGGAAATAGACAACGAGACAGAAATAGAGAAAAAGAGAAAGAAAAGAGGGGCGATAGAAAAACAGAAACAGTGTTTAGAGTCTTGGTAGAAATATGCTCACTGATGGTTAACAGTAGCCTCGCTTGTTGGGTGGTGCTTTGGAGGCTCACTGAGATTAGTATGTGTTTCACACCGTTCCTTCCCCTGCTTCCCTGCTACGCTCTCTCATGTCAACACAGCTAACCGGTATCACTGGGCTACTGTTACAGGACACACATAATGCTTCAATTAAAGTTCTGTACGCAACACACATCTCAACAGTCTTTCTATGCAGGACGGTTCTATAACAAAACAAACCTTGGTTCCAACGCTCACATATAACTGAGTTAAGTTAAGTAAGGTGACCTTTTAAACAACTTTATAGAGTTTGCCTTTCCAACTAAATAAATCACTTGGGACCAGACCCAGAATAAATGAACAGATGCAGCTCAACTCACTTGCCCTCAGCACCCTGCCTCTCTCCCTTTGTTGGACCGCATCTCTCTCTATCCCTCGCTCCCTCTCTCCCGACAGACAATAGTGCCATTCATGTGGCCACACTTTGAAACACGGAGTGGGGGATGGAGGGGCCAGAGGTGATGGAGGGAGGAGGGGGTTGAGTGAGGGAGGAGGGGGGGGGGACTTTCCTCTCCTTTCTTCTCCGGGGTCTTTTATGAGGGCAGAAACATCATTTTCTCAACACCGGCCGCCGCCCTGCCTCGACCTTCACGGCTAGAGAAAAGACTGGAGTGTTAGTTTCTCTGACCCTCACCCCCTCCTCCTCTGACCTCTACTCCCTCCTTCTCTTCTATCCCCTCTCCTCATCTCCTCCCCTCTGCCCTCTCTCCGTCTGTCTCTGCTGAGTGTGTGTGTCTCTGCTGAGTGTGTGTGTGTGTGTACCATACGGTGGCTGGTTAGATAGCGTATTCGGTGCCCCACATATCCCAGATTCCTCAGAGGCAACTTGAGCCGTGTCCGAACCAAAGCCACACAGGTGCAGCCAGCGGGACAACAGGGATGTGTGTTTCTGAGTGCCTCTCTCTATCCCTGTGTGTGAGAACATGAGAATGCGGGGGTCGAAACCAACCCAACCAGCACAGACAAGACAGAGTGTTGAGTCTGTGCCCATGAGAAAAAGCCCTCAAACCCCCACAGAGGAGCTAGATAAAAATAAATTAGAGTCTTACTTCAAACCAATAGATCTCCATGATTTGTCCATTAAACTAAACACAACCTCATGTGCTACAAAGGACCCCAAAGTACATTCCCATTATTGAATAGTAAACCAGTTCTCTGGTAGATTTATGGAGCACATGCATTAACCTGTCTGGGGTAGACTCATGGTATACACCTAATCACACAGACAGGTCCTGAGCGGTCTCGGAAGGCCCCAATGTACACACACTGTCACACACACACGGATGCGGATGCGAGCACGCACACATGGAGTGCAAAGTCTTCCACACTACTGTGCAAACATCAATGCAAGTCTCATTGAGGAGACCAAAGATATACATCCATCCATACTCAGTCTACATACAGCAGGGGTTCCACAGTGCTATCACACCATTAAATAAAGACGTGGTTATCTCAAGAGCATTACTATGGTACAGAGACCTTCTTTGAGAGCACACAGAGAGAGAGAGAGGGAGAGATGGTCAGAGAGATGGAGAAAGGGAGAGAGAGGGAGGGAGAGATGGTCAGAGAGAGAGAAAGGGAGAGAGAGAGAGGGAGAGATGGTCAGAGAGATGGAGAAAGGGAGAGAGAGAGAGAGAGAGATGGTCAGAGAGATGGAGAAAGGGAGAGAGAGAGAGGGAGAGATGGTCAGAGAGATGGAGAAAGGGAAAGAGAGAGAGGGAGAGATGGTCAGAGAGATGGAGAAAGGGAGAGAGAGAGAGAGGGAGAGATGGTCAGAGAGATGGAGAAAGAGAGAGAGAGAGGGAGAGATGGTCAGAGATGGAGAAAGGGAAAGAGAGAGAGGGAGAGATGGTCAGAGAGAGAGAAAGGGAGAGAGAGAGAGGGAGAGATGGTCAGAGAGATTGAGAAAGGGAGAGAGAGAGAGGGAGAGATATTCAGAGAGATGGAGAAAGGGAGAGAGAGAGAGGGAGAGAGATATTCAGAGAGATGGAGAAAGGGAGAGGGAGAGAGAGAGATGGTCAGAGAGAGAGAAAGGGAGAGAGAGAGAGGGAGAGATGGTCAGAGAGAGAAAGGGAGAGAGAGAGGGAGAGATGGTCAGAGAGAGAGAAAGGGAGAGAGAGAGAGGGAGAGATGGTCAGAGAGATGGAGAAAGGGAGAGAGAGAGAGGGAGAGATGGTCAGAGAGATGGAGAAAGGGAGAGAGAGAGAGGGAGAGATGGTCAGAGAGAGGGAGAGATGGTCAGAGAGAGAGAAAGGGAGAGAGAGAGAGGGAGAGATGGTCAGAGAGAGAGAAAGGGAGAGAGAGAGAGGGAGAGATGGTCAGAGAGATGGAGAGATGGTCAGAGAGAGAGAAAGGGAGAGAGAGAGAGGGAGAGATGGTCAGAGAGATGGAGAAAGGGAGAGAGAGGGAGGGAGAGATGGTCAGAGAGAGAGAAAGGGAGAGAGAGAGAGGGAGAGATGGTCAGAGAGATGGAGAAAGGGAGAGAGAGAGAGATGGTCAGAGAGATGGAGAAAGGGAGAGAGAGAGAGGAGAGATGGTCAGAGAGATGGAGAAAGGGAAAGAGAGAGAGGAGAGATGGTCAGAGAGATGGAGAAAGGGAGAGAGAGAGAGAGGGAGAGATGGTCAGAGAGATGGAGAAAGAGAGAGAGAGAGGGAGAGATGGTCAGAGATGGAGAAAGGGAAAGAGAGAGGGGGAGAGATGGTCAGAGAGAGAGAAAGAGAGAGAGAGAGAGGGAGAGATGGTCAGAGAGATTGAGAAAGGGAGAGAGAGAGAGGGAGAGATATTCAGAGAGATGGAGAAAGGGAGAGAGAGAGAGGGAGAGATATTCAGAGAGATGGAGAAAGGGAGAGAGAGTTGCTAACATAGAAGAACTACAAGGTTGCTGTAAAGTCACTGAGTGCTGGAAGGGCTGCTGGAATGTTTGCGGTGAGAAAGAACGACGGGAATAATGCTTTCCATATGGTTGCTTCTGACGCAGGGAGATCCCTTCCATCTCTCTCCCTTCCATCTCTCTCTCCCTTCCACCTCTCTCTCCCTTCCAGCTGTCTCTCCCTTCCATCTCTCTCTCCCTTCTCTCTCTCTTCCTTCCATCTCTCTCTCCCTTCCATTTCTCTCTCCCTTCCATCTCTCTCTCCCTTCCCTCTCTCTCTCTCCCTTCCCTCTCTCTCTCCCTTCCCTCTCTCTCTCCCTTCTCTCTCTCTCCCTTCTCTCTCTCTCCCTTCCATCTCTCTCTCCCTTCCATCTCTCTCTCCCTTCTCTCTCTCCCTTCCATCTCTCTCTCCCTTCTCTCTCGTCCCTCCTCCATTTCTGTCTCCCTTCCATCTCTGTCTCCCTTCTCTCTCTCTCCCTTCTCTCTCTCTCTCTCCCTTCCATCTCTCTCTCCCTTCTCTCTCTCTCCCTTCCATCTCTCTCTCCTCGTTCTCTCTCTCTCCCTTCCATCTCTCTCTCTCCCCCTTCCATATTTCTCTCCCTTCTCTCTCTCTCTCCCTTCCATCTCTCTCTCCCTTCCATCTCTCTCCCTTCCATCTCCCTCTCCCTTCTCTCTCTCTCCCTTCCATCTCTCTCTCCCTTCCATCTCTCTCTCCTCTTCCATCTCTCTCTCCCTTCGCTCTCTCTCTCTCTCCCTTCGCTCTCTCTCCCTTCCATCTCTCTCTCCCTTCTCTCTCTCTCCCTTCTCTCCTCCCTTCCATCTCTCTCTCCCTTCTCTCTCTCTCCCTCCTTTCATCTCTCTCTCCCTTCTCTCTCTCTCCCTTCCATCTCTCTCTCCCTTCTCTCTCTCTCCCTTCCATCTCTCTCCCTTCCATCTCTCTCTCTCTCCCTTCCATCTCTCTCTCCCTTCCATCTCTCTCTCCCTTCCATCTCTCTCTCTCTCTCTCTCTCTCCCTTCCATCTCTCTCCCTTCCATCTCTCTCTCGCTCCCTTCCATCTCTCTCTCCCCTCCCTTCCATCTCTCTCCCTTCTCTCTCTCTCCCTTCCATCTCTCTCTCTCCCTTCCATCTTTCTCTCCTCTTCCATCTCTCTCTCCCTTCCATCTCTCTCCCTTCTCTCTCTCTCCCTTCCATCTCTCTCCCTTCCATTTCTCTCTCTCCCTTCCACCTCTCTCTCCCTTCCCTCTCTCTCTCTCCCTTCCCTCTCTCTCTCTCCTCCCTCTCTCTCTCTCTCTCTCCCTTCCATCTCTCTCTCCCTTCCATCTCTCTCTCCCTTCCATCTCTCTCTCCATTCCATCTCTCTCTCTCCATTCCATCTCTCTCTCCATTCCATCTCTCTCTCCCTCTCTCCCCCTCTCTCCCCCTTCTCTCTCTCTCTCCCTTCCATCTCTCTCTCCCTTCCATCTCTCTCTCCCTTCCATCTCTCTCTCCCTTCTCCATCTCTCTCTCCCTTCTCTCTCTCCCTTCTCTCTCTCTCCCTTCTCTCTCTCTCCCTTCCATCTCTCTCCATTCCATCTCTCTCCCTTCTCTCTCTCTCCCTTCCATCTCTCTCTCCCTTCCATCTCTCTCTCCCTTCCATCTCTCTCTCCTCCATTCCATCTCTCTCTCCATTCCATCTCTCTCTCCATTCCATCTCTCTCTCCCTTCTCTCTCTCCCCCTTCTCTCTCTCTCCCTTCCATCTCTCTCTCCCTTCCATCTCTCTCTCCCTTCCATCTCTCTCTCCCTTCCATCTCTCTCTCCCTTCTCTCTCTCCCTTCCATCTCTCTCCATTCCATCTCTCTCCCTTCTCTCTCTCTCCCTTCCATCTCTCTCTCCCTTCCATCTCTCTCTCCCTTCTCTCTCTCTCTCTCCTCTTCCATCTCTCTCTCCCTTCCATCTCTCTCTCCCTTCCATCTCTCTCTCCATTCCATCTCTCTCTCCATTCCATCTCTCTCTCCTCATTTCATCTCTCTCTCCCTTCTCTCTCTCTCCCCCTTCTCTCTCTCTCTCTCTCCCTTCCATCTCTCTCTCCCTTCCATCTCTCTCTCTCCCTTCCATCTCTCTCTCCCTTCTCTTCCTCCCTTCTCTCTCTCTCTCCCTTCCATCTCTCTCCATTCCATCTCTCTCCCTTCTCTCTCTCTCTCCCTTCCATCTCTCTCTCCCTTCCATCTCTCTTCCTTCCATCTCTCTCTCTCCATTCCATCTCTCTCTCCATTCCATCTCTCTCTCCATTCCATCTCTCTCTCCTCCCTCTCTCTCTCCCCCTTCTCTCTCTCTCTCCCTTCCATCTCTCTCTCCCTTCCATCTCTCTCTCCCTTCCATCTCTCTCTCCCTTCCATCTCTCTCTCCCTTCTCTCTCTCTCCCTTCCATCTCTCTCCATTCCATCTTCCTCCCTTCTCTCTCTCTCTCCCTTCCATCTCTCTCTCCCTTCCATCTCTCTCTCCCTTCCATCTCTCTCTCCCTTCCATCTCTCTCTCCCTTCTCTCTCTCTCCCTTCCATCTCTCTCCATTCCATCTCTCTCCTTCTCTCTCTCTCTCTCCCTTCCATCTCTCTCTCCCTTCCATCTCTCTCTCCCTTCCATCTCTCTCTCCCTTCCCTCTCTCTCTCCTCCCTTCTCTCTCTCCCTTCCATCTCTCTCCCTTCCATCTCTCTCTCCCTTCCATCTCTCTCTCTCCATTCCATCTCTCTCTCCCTTCCATCTCTCCCTTCCATCTCTCTCTCCCTTCCATCTCTCTCTTTCCCTCTCTCTCTCCCTTCCATCTCTCTCTCCCTTCCATCTCTCTCTCTCCCTTCCATCTCTCTCTCCCTTCCATCTCTCTCTCCCTTCCATCTCTCTCTCTCTCCCTTCCATCTCTCTCTCCATTCCATCTCTCTCTCCCTTCCATCTCTCTCTCTCTCCCTTCCATCTCTCTCTCTGTCTCCCTTCCATCTCGCTCTCCCTTCCATCTTTCTCTCCCTTCCATCTCTCTCTCCCTTCCATCTCTCTCCCTTCTCTCTCTCTCTCTCCCTTCCATCTCTCTCCCTTCCATTTCTCTCTCTCTCCCTTCCACCTCTCTCTCCCTTCCCTCTCTCTCTCCCTTCCCTCTCTCTCTCCCTTTCTCTCTCTCTCCCTTCCATCTCTCTCTCCCTCTTCCATCTCTCTCTCCCTCCCTTCCATCTCTCTCTCCATTCCATCTCTCTCTCCATTCCATCTCTCTCTCCCTTCTCTCTCTCTCTCCCTTCTCTCTCTCTCCCTTCCATCTCTCTCTCCCTTCATCTCTCTCTCTCCCTTCCATCTCTCTCTCCCTTCTCTCTCTCTCCCTTCTCTCTCTCTCTCCCTTCTCTCTCTCTCCTCCTTTTCCATCTCTCTCCCATTCCATCTCTCTCCCTTCTCTCTCTCTCTCTCCCTTCCATCTCTCTCTCCTCCCTTCCATCTCTCTCTCTCCCTTCCATCTCTCTCTCCATTCCATCTCTCTCTCCCTTCCATCTCTCTCTCTCTCCCTTCCATCTCTCTCTGTCTCCCTTCCATCTCGCTCTCCCTTCCATCTTTCTCTCCCTTCCATCTCTCTCTCCCTTCCATCTCTCTCCCTTCTCTCTCTCTCTCCCTTCCATCTCTCTCCCTTCCATTTCTCTCTCTCCTCCCTTCCACCTCTCTCTCCCTTCCCTCTCTCCCTCCCTTCCCTCTCTCTCTCTCCCTTCTCTCTCTCTCTCTCCTCCCTTCCATCTCTCTCTCCCTTCCATCTCTCTCTCCCTTCCATCTCTCTCTCCATTCCATCTCTCTCTCCATTCCATCTCTCTCCATTCCATCTCTCTCTCCCTTCTCTCTCTCTCTCTCCCTTCTCTCTCTCTCTCCCTTCCATCTCTCTCTCCCTTCCATCTCTCTCTCCCTTCCATCTCTCTCTCCCTTCTCTCTCTCTCCCTTCTCTCTCTCTCCCTTTCTCTCTCTCTCCCTTCCATCTCTCTCCATTCCATCTCTCTCCCTTCTCTCTCTCTCTCCCTTCCATCTCTCTCTCCCTTCCATCTCTCTCTCCTCCTTTCGATCTCTCTCTCCTTCCCTCTCTCTCCCTTTCTCTCTCTCCCTTCCATCTCTCTCTCCCTTCCATCTCTCTCTCCCTTCCATCTCTCTCTCCCTTCCATCTCTCTCTCCCTTCCATCTCTCTCTCCCTTCCATCTCTCTCTCCCTTCCATCTCTCTCTCTCTCCCTTCTCTCTCTCCCTTCCATCTCTCTCTCTCCCTTCCATCTCTCTCTCTCTCTCCCTTCCATCTCTCTCTCCCTTCCATCTCTCTCTCTCTCCCTTCCATCTCTCTCTCTCTCTCCCTTCCATCTCTCTCTCCATTCCATCTCTCTCTCCCTTCCATCTCTCTCTCTCCCTTCCATCTCTCTCTCTGTCCTCCCTTCCACTGCCTTCCCTTCCATCTCTCTCTCCCTCCCTTCCATCTCTCTCTCCCTTCCATCTCTCTCTCTCTCCCTTCTCTCTCCCTTCCATCTCTCTCTCCCTATCCATCTCTCTCTCCCTTCCATCTCTCTCTCTCCTCCCTTCCATCTCTCTCTCTCTCCCTTCCATCTCTCTCTCTCTCTCCCTTCCATCTCTCTCTCTCTCCCTTCCATCTCTCTCTCTCTCTCCCTTCCATCTCTCTCTCTCCCTTCCATCTCTCTCTCCCTTCCATCTCTCTCTCCCATCTCTCTCTCCCTTCCATCTCTCTCTCCCTTCTCTCTCTCTCTCCCTTCTCTCTCTCTCTCCCTTCTCTCTCTCTCCCTTCTCTCTCTCTCCCTTCTCTCTCTCTCCCTTCCATCTCTCTTTCCCTTCCATCTCTCTCTCCCTTCCATCTCTCTCTCCCTTCCATCTCTCTCTCTCCCTCTTCCATCTCTCTCTCCCTTCCTTCTCTCTCTCCCTTCCTTCTCTCTCTCCCTTCCTTCTCTCTCTCCCTTCCATCTCTCTCTCCCTTCCATCTCTCTCTCCCTTCTCTCTCTCTCTCCCTTCTCTCTCTCCTCCCTTCCATCTCTCTCTCCCTTCCATCTCTCTCCGTTCTCTCTCTCTCCCTTCCATCACTCTCTCCCTTCCATCTCTCTCTCCATTCCATCTCTCTCTCCTCTTCCATCTCTCTCTCCCTTCCATCTCTCTCTCCCTTCCATCTCTCTCTCCCTCCCTTCCATCTCTCTCTCCCTTCCATCTCTCTCTTCTCTCTCTCTCCCTTCTCTCTCTCTCCCTTCCATCTCTCTCTCCCTTCCATCTCTCTCTCTCTCTCTCCCTTCCATCTCTCTCTCTCTCCCTTCCATCTCTCTCTCTCTCCTCTTCCATTCTCTCTCTCTCTCTCCCTCCCTCCCTTCCATCTCTCTCTCTCTCCCTTCCATCTCTCTCTCCTTCTCTCTCTCTCCCTTCTCTCTCTCTCCCTTCTCTCTCTCTCTCCCTTCTCTCTCTCTCTCTCCCTTCTCTCTCGCTCCCTTCCATCTCTCTCTCGCTCCTCTTCCATCTCTCTCTCCCTTCCATCTCTCTCTCCTCCCTTCCATCTCTCTCTCCCTTCCATCTCTCTCGCTCCCTTCCATCTCTCTCTCCCTCCCTTCCATCTCTCGCTCCCTTCCATCTCTCTCTCCCTTCCATCTCTCTCTCTCTCTCTCCCTTCCATCTCTCTCTCTCTCCCTTCCATCTCTCTCTCTTCCCCTTCCATCTCTCTCTCTCTCCCTTCCATCTCTCTCTCTCCCTTCCATCTCTCTCTCTCCCTTCCATCTCTCTCTCCCTTCCTTCTCCTTCCTTCCTTCTCTCTCTCTCCCTTCCTTCTCTCTCCCTTCCTATCTACCCCTTCACACTTTTTTTCTTTTTTTGTCGTTCTATTTCATTTTAGAGAGAGGATCAGCTTAATATTGCGGTAAGAATGTTGCTTCCAATGTAATTGTGTGCATCATTTCCAATCCCCCATATTTTTTTGGTAAATATAAATCTTTTGCCACATTTCAGGCTTCAAACATAAAGATATAAAACTGTATTTTTTTGTGAAGAATCAACAACAAGTGGGACACAATCATGAAGTGGAACGACATTTATTGGATATTTCAAACTTTTTGAACAAATCAAAAACTGAAAAATTGGGCGTGCAAAATTATTCAGCCCCCTTAAGTTAATACTTTGTAGCGCCACCTTTTGCTGCGATTACAGCTGTAAGTCGCTTGGGCATGCTTGAATCAGTTTTGCACATCGAGAGACTGACATTTTTTCCCATTCCTCCTTGCAAAACAGCTCAAGCTCAGTGAGGTTGGATGAGAAGCATTTGTGAACAGCAGTTTTCAGTTCTTTCCACAGATTCTTGATTGGATTCAGGTCTGGACTTTGACTTGGCCATTCTAACACCTGGATATGTTTATTTTTGAACCATTCCATTGTAGATTTTGCTTTATGTTTTGGATCAATTTCTTGTTGGAAGACAAATCTCCGTCCCAGTCTCAGGTCTTTTGACTCCATCAGGTTTTCTTCCAGAATGGTCCTGTATTTGGCTCCATCCATCTTCCCATCAATTTTAACCATCTTCCCTGTCCCTGCTGAAGAAAAGCAGGCCCAAACCATGATGCTGCCACCACCATGTTTGACAGTGGGGATGGTGTGTTCAGGGTGATGGGCTGTGTTGCTTTTACGCCAAACATAACGTTTTGCATTGTTGCCAAAAAGTTCAATTTTGGTTTCATCTGACCAGAGCACCTTCTTCCACATGTTTGGTGTGTCTCCCAGGTGGCTTGTGAAACTTTAAACAACACTTTTCATGGATATCTTTAAGAAAGGGCTTTCTTCTTGCCACTCTTCCATAAAGGCCAGATTTGTGCAATATACGACTGATTGCTGTCCTATGGACAGAGTCTCCCACCTCAGCTGTAGATCTCTGCAGTTCATCCAGAGTGATCATGGGCCTCTTGGCTGCATCTCTGATCAGTCTTCTCCTTGTATGAGCTGAAAGTTTAGAAGGACGGCCAGGTCTTGGTAGATTTGCAGTGGTCTGATACTCCTTCCATTTCAATATTATCGCTTGCACAGTGCTCCTTGGGATGTTTAAAGCTTGGGAAATATTTTTGTATCCAAATCCGGCTTTAAACTTCTTCACAACAGTATCTCGGACCTGCCTGGTGTGTTCCTTGTTCTTCATGATGCTCTCTGCGCTTTTAACGGACCTCTGAGACTATCACAGTGCAGGTGCATTTATACGGAGACCTTCATTACACACAGGTGGATTGTATTTATCATCATTAGTCATTTAGGTCAACATTGGATCATTCAGAGATCCTCACTGAACTTCTGGAGAGAGTTTGCTGCACTGAAAGTAAAGGGGCTGAATAATTTTGCACGCCCAATTTTTCAGTTTTTGATTTGTTAAAAAAGTTTGAAATATCCAATAAATGTCGTTCCACTTCATGATTGTGTCCCACTTGTTGTTGATTCTTCACAAAAAAATACAGTTTTATATCTTTATGTTTGAAGCCTGAAATGTGGCAAAAGGTCGCAAAGTTCAAGGGGGCCGAATACTTTCACATGGCACTGTAACTATTATATTATTGATTGACTGACTATGGCTTTTCAAATCACCCAGTATTGCTATCTGTAGTGTTAGTTCTAGGCAAATGTTGCAATTCTTCAGCCATTCCTGGACCTGTGACCAAAAACGAGCTACATATGGACAATACCAAAATAAATTATCTAATGACTCTGCCTCCTCACAGCAGAATATACAGAGCTGGGAAGATTGTATCCCCCATATATATAACATTCTACACTGCTCAAAAAAATAAAGGGAACACTAAAATAACACATCCTAGATCTGAATGAATGAAATATTCTTATTAAATACTTTTTTCTTTACATAATAGAATGTGCTGACAACAAAATCACACAAAAATTGTGAATGGATATCAAATGTATCAACCCATGGAGGTCTGGATTTGGAGTCACACTCAAAATTAAAGTGGAAAACCACACTACAGGCTGATCCATCTTTGATGTAATGCCCTTAAAACAAGTCAAACTGAGGCTCAGTAGTGTGTGTGGTCTCCACATGCCTGTATGACCTCCCTACAACGCCTGGGCATGCTCCTGATGAGGTGGCGGATGGTCTCCTGAGGGATCTCCTCCCAGACCTGGACTAAAGCATCCGCCAACTCCTGGACAGTCTGTGGTGCAACGTGGCGTTGGTGGATGGAGCGAGACATGATGTCCCAGATGTGCTCAATTGGATTCAGGTCTGGGAACGGGCGGGCCAGTCCATGGCATCAATGCTTCCTCTTGCAGGAACTGCTGACACACTCCAGCCACATGAAGGTCTAGCATTGTCTTGCATTAGGAGGAACCCAGGGCCAGCCGCACCAGCATATGGTCTCACAAGGGGTCTGAGGATCTCATCTCGGTACCTAATGGCAGTCAGGTGTGAACCTGTTTTCATCTGTGAAGAGCACAGGGCGCCAGTGGCGAATTTGCCAATTTTGGTGTTCTCTGGCAAATGCCAAACGTCCTGCACGGTGTTGGGCTGTAAGCACAACCCCCACCTGTGGACGTCGGGCCCTCATACCACCTTCATGTGGTCTGTTTCTGACCGTTTGAGCAGACACATGCACATTTGTGGCCTGCTGGAGGTCATTTTGCAGGGCTCTGGCAGTGCTCCTCCTTGCACAAAGGCGGAGATAGCGGTCCTGCTGCTGGGTTGTTGCCCTCCTACGGCCTCCTCCACATCTCCTGATGTACTGGCCTGTCTCCTGGTAGCGCCTCCATGCTCTGCACACTACGCTGACAGACACAGCAAACCTTTTTGCCACAGCTCGTATTGATGTGCCATCCTGGATGAGCTGCACTACCTGAGCCACTCTGTGTGGGTTGTAGACTCATGCTACCACTAGAGTGAAAGCACCACCAGCATTCAAAAGTGACCAAAACATCAGCCAGGAAGCATAGGAACTGAGAAGTGATCTGTGGTCACCACCTGCAGAACCACTCCTTTATTGGGGGTCTTGCTAATTGCCTATAATTTCCACCTGTTGTCTATTCCATTTGCACAACAGCATGTGATATTTATTGTCAATCAGTGTTGCTTCTGAAGTGGACAGTTTGATTTCACAGAAGTGTGATTGACTTGGAGTTACATTGTGTTGTTTAAGTGTTCCCTTTATTTTTTTGAGCAGTGTATTAGTTGCAAGAATTTTATATAGTAATTTATATTGAAAAATGTGAAGTTTTGAATCCGGCGTTGTTTTGCGTATCAATTCATAAACCCTGTGCCATGGAATGGATACATCGAAATCTCTTCCCAACTATTTTGCAATTTATATGGCACAGTTGTCAGTTTTTGGTCCTTAAATGAAATTGGTAAATGTTTTTATTTATCACACTTTTCTTTAACCATTTATGTTCTTTAATACAGGGCCGACATACAAGTTCCTTACTTTTTCCCCTTTGACTTGCCTCTTCCATTTTTGTGGTAATGCTGCAATTAATTGGTTGTAATTTTGTGTAGAACAGACATTTACATATTACACTCTTCCATCGCTCTCTACCTTCCTTTCTCTATACACTCTTCCATCTCTTCTCCCTTTCCCCCAAACACTCTTACATCTCTCTCTTCCTTCCTCTCTCTATACACTCTTACATCGCTCTTTACCTTTCTCTCTCTCTCTATACACTCTTCCATCTCTCTCTCTCTTTACACTCCTCCATCTCTCTCCCTTCCTCTCTCTTTACACTCTTCCATCTCTCTACCTCTTTATCTTTCTCTTTACACTGTTCCATCTCTCTATCCCTTCCTCTCTCTCTCTTTATACTCTTCCATCTCTCTATCTCTCTCTCTCCCTCTACACTTTTCTATCTCTCTCTACACTCTTCGATCTCTCTTCACACTCTTCCATCTCTCTCTCCCTTCCTCTCTCTCTTTCCACTCTTCATTCTCTTCTCCCACGTTCTCTTTCCCTCCCCCCTTTCTCTCTCCCTCTGTCTCAGTATGTAGTCCAGTCTAAGGCAGGATGATTTGTGGCTGGCTAGATTGGTCCCATTAAGAATGTCTATAGGAGGTGTGGGCTGATGGAGAACCCAGGTCCTGGACAGGCCTGAGCCAGAGGGCCCCCCAGTGTGTGTGTGTGTGTCTGAGATCTGACGAGGCTTTTAACGGCTAAAACGTGCTCCTTTAGCGCTCCAGCTGGTGTTTATTTCTCACTCAGAGTGTGTGTGTCTGTCTGCGAGGTTCAACTCATTCTCTCAAACCATCTCTGTAATTAAATAAGGTCAGTGAGGGCTTTGGGGGGAGATGAGGGCCGACACCATAGACATCCCACATGGAAAAGGAGAGATGGAAAGATGGAGGGGTGGAGGTGGAGAGGTGGAAAATGGAGGAGAGGTAGAGGGTTGGGTGGAGGGAGGGGAGAGGTGGAGGGTTGGGTGGAGGGGGAGAGGAGAGGAGAGGTAGAGGGGTGGGGGTGGAGGGGAGAGGAGGGGTAGGGGTGGGTGGAGGGGAGAGGAGGGGTAGAGGGTTGGGTGGGAGGGGAGGGGAGAGGTAGAGGGTTGGGTGGAGGGGAGAAGGTGGAAATGGAGGGGAGAGGTAAAGGGGTGGGTGGAGGGGAGAGGAGAGGTAGAGAGGTGGGTGGAGGGGAGAGGTAGAGGGGTGGGTGGAGGGAGAGGAGAGGAGAGGTAGAGGGTTGGGTGGAGGGAGGGGAGAGCTGGACGGTTGGGTAGAGGGGAGAGGTGGAGGGTTGGGTGGAGGGGAGAGGAGAGGTAGAGGGGTGGGTGGAGGGGAGAGGAGAGCTAGAGGGGTGGGTGGAGGGGAGAGGTGGCGGGTTGGGTGGAGGGGAGAGCTGGAGGGGGTGGGTGGAGGGAGAGGTGGAGGGGTGGTGAAAGGGGGGAGAGGTAGAGGGGTGGGTGGAGAGGTAGAGGGCTGGGTGGAGGGGAGAGGTAGAGGGGTGGGTGGAGGGTAGAGGTAGAGGGCTGGGTGCAAGGGTGAAGTGGTGAAAAAGGGGAGAGGTAGAGAACTGAGGAGGCTAACCTACCTCACCTAGCCCAGACTGGGTCAACTGTCCTGGTTACAGTCATCAGAGAGGGCCTTCCCCAAGGGCCACATAGTCTGCCAGTCTAAAATGACATCCTATTCTGTATTTAGTGCACTACTTTTGACCAGCTTTTGACCAGATCCATCACTGTACGGTGAAAAGTAGTGCACTAAATAGAGGCTGTTGGTTATAGTCAGAAAGAATCACACTACAGTATATGAGCAACAGTGTCATTTGAGCTTTACCCACAGTCTGCCCAGTTCCTGACCTATGACCTCTAGGGTCCACAGTGTGTGTATGGAGCCTAAACTTTGAACTTTGAGGGGCCGTGAAAACTAAGGGGGCTCTGAAACTTTAGCAATACAAGCCCACAGTGCCTGTAGAGGTCTCCGACCCTCGGCTATACGATGTTTCTATAGGGCCACATTATATGCTATACTACAATCCTAAAAGGCTATAGTCAGTGTATGTGGGGCCTAGATCTTTCCAACGGCCCCAACAGTAGTATCTGCTTCTGGTACAGTGCTTAATCCTGGGGTTCTTGATCTCCCATTCCTACCCCAAGGCACAAAATGAGCAGCGCTACCCCTCTCTCCTGCTCCTCCTCTCTCCCTCTCTCTCTCCCCGCATTTCTCCCCTTTCCCCCCCTTCCCTTTCCCCTCCCCCCCCCCCGTCGCTCCCTTCTTCCCTCTTTCTCTCCCTCCCTCTCGCTCTCCTCCCTCTCTCTCCCTCTTTCTCCTCCCTCTTTCTCTCCTCCCTTTCTCCTCCCTCTCCCTCTCCCCCCTGCCTCCTCTCCCTCTCTCGCTAGCCTCCCGCTCTCTCTCCCTCTCCCTTGCCGCGATACCCAACTCTTAAATTCTCTACTTCCCCAGTCCTTCTCCCTGAGCATCTTGAAGCGATTTGGGTCTCTCTCTGGCTGTCTCACCCCGCCCCTCCTCACTGCTGGAGGCGAGGGTAGGGAGTGAGGAAGGGAGAGGGGAAGGAGGGGTTAAGGGCTTAGGAGAGTATGGTCGGGTTGCGGTCCAGAAGGACCCAGGGGTTGAGGAGCCCCGCGGTAAAATCAACAGCAGGCGTGTCTGTAAGAAAGCAGGACAGAAAGGCTGACGGCTGCCTGTATACAGCTGTATATACTGTATCAATGGAAAACACACACATACTGGCCGTAGGAACCCACACGTGTGCACACACACAGCCACAGAATAATAAATGTCTCACACACACCCCTCCCACCCTGCCTTCTAGAACCTATTCAGTCCTGTCAGGATATTGAAGTGAATCATGCCAATTTCAGCCCTGATAGCTTTGCCAGAATGTGTGTGTGTTCGAGCAGCTATGCGTGTCTACTTCCAGCACGAGCAAAACCCATTTTATTTTCTTCCTCACCAGAGCTAAAGAGTGACTTCATATAAAAAAGCTGAAATATATTTTCTGGGACCTAATTCATTGGGAGGTTAAGTGTTTTACTCTTCCATTTTCCTTGTGTCTGGAGGGCACAGAGACAGAACACGTTTCATAAAACCACCAACCACCCTTCAGGTTGTATTC